>NW_015164686.1:236671-300070 GCF_001447785.1 Gekko japonicus
GGGGGGGAGTGCCGGTACATGGCCAGTGTGATAACCTTTGTACCGGACAGTGGGGAGGCCGAATAGGCCTGAGCAGCCCTTTCTGTGAAGTGGGGGTCAAACTAAGCCGTGATGAGGGGGAGACACAGGGCTTTTCTGCACAATCGGGGTACTCCTGATTTTCTTGGTGGTTGATCCACAAGCACTAGAATCGGTTTGGGCAGGGCTCTTCCACGTGCCAGCACACGCTCTGGAGTCAGTCCTGTTTCCTTCCACACATGCCTTAAATAATCAGGATTTTCAAGGGAGGGTGCTCTTGTCATTGGTGGCACCTTGAGGGGCATCGCTGCTCCCTCTTTTTTATTTGTTATGCATGTTTATATCTGTATATCGCTAGCATGGCAGCATTTTTTTTTTTTTAAGATTGAAAATAAACACAGGCTCAGGGACAAAGAGAAGTGAGAGGAGACTGGATTTATACCCCGCCCTTCACAACCCAAAGGAGTCTCAGAGTGGCTCACAAACCCCTTTCCCTTCCCCTCCCCACAACAGACACCCTGGGAGGTAGGTGGGGCTGAGAGAGCTTTGACAGAAACTGCTCTTTTTCAAGGACGGCTCTTATCAGAACTACAGCTTGCCCAGGGCCAAGGTCATCCAGCAGGTGCAAGCGGAGGAGTGGGGAATCAAACCCGGTTCTCCCAGATTAGAGTCCACACACTTAACCACTACACCAAACTGGCTCTACACTTCACAAAGAGAAAAGGGGGGAGGCTCCACTAACACGCCAAAGGCTTTGCTGGGTGAGAGGGTAACATTCCCGGGGGGGGGGGGGGGGGTGCTGCAGCCAGCTATTGGAGAGGATAGATGCAAGTTCCCCCCATGCCTGTCTGTCTTTGCATGGGGAAGCCTAAAAGGGGACCGTCTCCACCCCCCATATGTGGTGCTGTGTCTGTTTAAGCCTGTGCGGCTTTCTTTCTGATGCCAGAAATAGTTAAACCCCCCCCCCAACCAGGGCTTTTGCATATTTTTTTTAAATCGGTACTAAAATGTCATTATATCAATATACTGTAATGAAAGATTTAGCAGGTTCTTTGAATTCCCAGTTTTCATTTTTTTTAAAAAACCACCCGGTAAGCCTGCAGGAAAGAGAAGGAAAAACGCATATATCTGCAAGAGGAGGGACTAATGATTTTTAAAAATGAAACCTGAGAATTCAAAAAAACCCAGCTAAAAATAAATTGGTGTGTGTGGGCTGAGAGGGAGGGAGAGCATGTGAACATTGATATCAGCATATCAGTATAACAGACACGTGATATGTTGATGTAAGGGTCGTATTTCTTAAAAAAAGAATTGAAAGCGAAACCACTCCTCTTCAGGGTGCGTGGGGAGGAGAGGGGGTTGTTTTGACAATGACAACAATCCAGTCATTGAACTGTGGACTGGATGTGCGCGGGGGGAGTGGGCGGGGCAAAGAAAATAGACAGAAACGTTATGCACGAGGAAAAAGGTGACTCAGAACTGGAAAAGATCAGGGTCAAAATGGTCTCCAAAAACCCAGAAAACAAAACAAAAAAACCCCAAAGTGAAAACTAAAGGCACAAAAATGCTGCCGCGAGTCCGCTTCGCTTTTAGGGGTTGAGGATAGTGGGGCGGGTGCCCACAGGAAAAATCAAGGCTTGGTGGCACATTCCTTCAGACTCCCGGGTTCACCTGTGTTACCTCACAAGGTGGTCCCTGTCGAGGTCGGGTTCGCAGGCCAAGTGTTCCGTCGACTCCCTCTCTCTTAGCACTTCTTTGGGAGCAACCCTTTCACAGCTTGTTCCCTGCTTACAACCCCGACCTCGACTCTATCCTCCCCGGGTATGCAGATCGCCCTCCTCTTTATTCCCCTCTAACACCTGCCTTCAAGACCCGGGTGCCGCATGACGGAGTGAGCTCCCGTCTCTAGTTCCAGCTCCTGCCAACCTAGCAGTTCGAAAGCAAGAAATTGCAAGTAGATAAATAGGGACCACTTCGGTGGGAAGGGAACAGCGTTCCGTGCACCTTGGTGTTTAGTCATGCCGGTCACATGACCACGGAAACGTCTTCGGACAGCGCTGGCTCTTCGGCTTTGAAACGGAGATGAGCACTGCAACCCTAGAGTCGGATTAGACTGGCTTTTGAGCATGGGAACCTTTACCTTTAACACCTGCTTCACTCCAGAGTAAATTAATTAAAGGGCCGGCCAGCCGGCCACTGGTATTTGCCAGCAGGTAACCATCCTTTTTCGTCTCGAGTACTCCAGCGTCGGGGCCTGGGGACAAGCCTGTTGGTTCTTCCCCCTTGAGTTGCCGGCGAACCACGTTTTGGAGAGCCGCCGACTCTACTGGATCCTCCCGTTGTCCCTTCGCTGCTGGGAGGCGCACCCGGTCCCTGGCTCGCCCCTTTAGTGCCTCGACTTGTGGTGGGTGTTGGTCCTCGGCGTCAGTGACCCAACCATCTTCCTCGCTGTCCTCTGGAGTCCCAGGCTGGTGGGTTGGCTGGGTGAGCGTCTCCTGACAAATGCATGCAGAAGTCAGGGGATAAACGGAAGTAGTATGGGGCCAGAACCAGTGCTCCCTCTAAGCTGTATAGTCTTGTGAGCAAAAATTCTATTTTGTGAGCGACTGGCATTAAAGTTGTGAGCAAGCGATTTGGCTACGGCATGAATTAGTTTGCTCTGGAGCCCATCCTTCCTGAGCAAAGGCAAAAATGTGTGAGGCAGAGGCTCAAAAACCGTGAGCTAGCTCACACTAAATCACCTTAGAGGGAACACTGGCCAGAAACCACGGGAGGGAAAGCCATGCGGAAAGCCTCTGATTGATTCTGGTTTGCAGGGGTATTTTTGGGCAGGAACGCACAGGAACGGCGTTCCGGCCGGCTTCAGAGTCGGCCACGCCCACTCTGCATGCGTGGCTACAGAGGGAAGGCCTGGACAGCGGCTGTCACGATTGCCCTGTCGGGGCGGGCTAGGCAAGGCGCAGAGTATCCAAAAAACACAGGCTGAGGTCAGAGCACCAGATAGGCAGAGAAACAAAGGTAAAAGGTAAAAGTTCCCTTGCTCGAAAGCCAGTCGAGTCCGACTCTAGGGTTGCGGTGTTCATCTCCGTTTCCAAGCCTAAGAGCCAGCGCTGTCCGAAGACGTTTCCGTGGTCATGTGGCCGGCATGACTAAACACCAAGGTGCATGGAACACTGTTCCCTTCCCAATCTACTTGCAATTTCTCGCTTTCGAACTGCTAGGTAGGCAGGAGCTGGAACTAGAGACGGGAGCTCACTCCGTCATGCGGCACACTCCTGTTATCCAAAATATCAGGTCACTTGCACAGTCGAAGGGTTACGGGAGATTGGCAGTCTTGTTCAGAGTCAGGTTACGCATTCCAAGGTCAGGGGGCCAGTTTCTACAGGAGAACTGATCCCTTGTCAATTGAAGATCAGTTGTAATCCCAGGAGATCTCCAGCCACTATCTGGAGACTGGCAACCCTATGCAATATTCACACAAAATGGTTGTCATGTAGGGTTGCCAGCCTCCAGGTGGGACCTGGAGACCCCCCCCCCAGTATTACAGTTTATCTCCAGACTTTTGTTGTTGTTCAGTCGCACAGTCGAGTCCGACTCTTCGCGACCCCGTGGACCAGATCATGCCAGGCCTTCCGGTCTTCCGCCATCCTCTGAAGTTGGCTCAATTTCATGTTCGTTGCATCTATGACACTGTCTAACCATCTCCTCCTTTGCCGTCCCCGTCTTCTTTGACCTTCAGTCTTTCCCAGCATCAGGGTCTTCTCCAGTGAGTGTTCCCTTCTCATTTGGTGGCCAAAGTATTTGAGCTTCAGCTTCAGCATCTGGCCTTCCAGGGAACAGTCAGGGTTGATTTCTTTTAGGATGGACTGATTTGATCTTCTTGCAGTCCAAGGGACTCTCAAGAGTCTTCTCCAGCCCCATAGTTCAAAAAAATCTATTCTTCGGCGCTCGGCCTTCCTTATAGTCCAACTCTCACAGCCATACATGACTACTGGGAATACCATTGCTTTGACCATGCGGACTTTTGTTGGCAGGGTGATGTCTCTACTTTTTATCATGCTGTTTAGATTCGCCATCGCTTTCCTCCCAAGGAGCAGGCGTATTTTAATTTCATGGTTGCTGTCACAGTCTGCGGTGATCTGGGATCCCAGGAACATGAAGTCTGTCACTACTTCCACGACTTCCCCTTCTATTTGCCAAGGAGTGATGGGGCCGGATGCCATGATCTTAGTTTTTTTGATGTTGAGCTTCAAGCCCACTTTTGCGCTCTCCTCTTTTACCCTGAGCAAGAGGCTCAATTTTCCTGCATAAAGTAATTGTTTTGGAAGGTGGACTCTGTGACATTGTGCCCCATTGGGGTCCCGGTTCCCTCTAGGTTCCATCCTCAAATATCCAGGAGTTCTCCATCCTGGATCTGGCAACCCTATGGGCATGTGTATCAAGAGGGCTGCACGACAGGAGTTATCCACATTGTCATGACGCAAATGGGGTTTCATTGTTGAGTGTGTCTTTGAGCTGTTTCACGGGTTGACTTCATTTGTGGTAGCTATAGCTCCTCCCCCTAATATGCAGGAGCACCTAATTCTCAAGTTTTGGGTCTTGTTTTAAAAGGGCAACATAAATATTTAACAACAGAATGACTTTGGCTCTCATTGCATTGCCTGCCCTCGGGTTTCTGATGCGCCTGTAAAGCCGATTGCTCTGGGCTCCCCTGGGTTTGTACTAGTCAGGTGAAAAACTTTAAAAGATTGTACAGATTAGCAGATCATGCTTAGGAAGCAAAAAAGCTTGTCTCTCCCCTGTCTTGCCAGAGTCTCAACTGACAGCAAGGCTTGTCAGGGATGTCTCCATGGAAACTGGTCCATCAGCAGACAAAGAACTGATGACCTCGACTCCCACTTAATCCCTGCGTTCATCAAGGGGAAGAACCCTTTGAAGTAGAGTGATGTCACTATTCTGCGTGGGATGAGTCTCTCTCTCGCCTGCTCTCTCTCTCTCTGTGTCATATGTCTTTTGGTGGCTGGAATGTTATGATTCATAAGTAAAATAACATTGTACCACTACACAACTGAAAGATGCTCTGTAAAGGGGAATGGAAACTTGAGACAGTACTTAACAAAAGCCGATGAGGTCTGTGTAGACCTCTTGCAGGAAAGGCAAATAAACCTTCAACAGTAGCCTGAGTTGAACCCTCAAAGTCAAAGTCAAACTCATAGGGTTTGACTATGGAAAAAATGAACTTGATAAAATTTGGTTGTCTTCGAACGACAAACTAATTCAGAAGCTATATGGTTTCTTGCTGGATGATTTCGAAATAGACGAAAATATTAAAGAAGTTATGATATCATGGACAAAAGATCTGGGGAAAACTTTAGAGGCGGAACAATGGTCAAAAATATGGAAACCAGTAAAATATATGAGAGCGGTAGCATATAAGGAGAATGTTTATAAAATGTTCCACAGATGGTATTGGTCCCCGATAAACTAGCTAAATGTTACAGCAATGTATCCAATATATGTTGGAAATGCAAATCGAATGTGGGGACCTTTTACCACATGTGGTGGAAATGTAAGAAAGTTTAAAAATATTGGATGATGAAACGCAAACTCATACAAGAAATTTTAGAATTGAATCTTGAGTTGAGACCAGAAATATATTTGTTAAATATTGTACCAGATGGATATAAATATAAAGATGTGTATCTAATAATATATATATTAACGCCTGCCAGAATGCAGTTGGCTAAATATTGGAAATTAGAAAAATTACCCTCTAAAATAGACCTAATCATAAGGTTACTAGGACTTGCTCAAATGGATGCTTTGAGTTTAAAACTACAAGGGAAAAATAATACGGTACAAAGTAATGGATGGAAAAGGGTTTATAATTGGATCAATAAGATGGAGAACTGAAAGACACTAAAAAATGTATGTAATCGGTGAAGATGTGATGTTCAATGAATTTTTTTTAAAAAAAGTTAAAAAACAACAACAGTAGCCTGAGTTGCAGAAATCTGTGACTCAGCCTCGTCATCTCCTGACGTGTGCAAAGCAGGACCAAAGATGGTTTTTGAAGTAAACCTTTAACAACGGCAGGCAAGGGGGTGGGCGGGCATGACCCGCTCTCCTTCTGAAGGGACAGGTCTGTAATCTGAGGGTGCTCTTGGATCCAAGTTCACTGCTGCAGTCCGGATGCTAACTGGAGTAGGTTGTAGGGACAATATCACTCACGTCTTGGCCTATCTGCATTAAGTTCCAGTTTGTTTCTGAGCACAAATCTGCTACCCGTTTGGGGTTGTTTTTGAGCTGCAGGTGCTCATGGCCTTTTGCAAGTTCTCATGGTGGTGAATAATAACCATAAAAAACCTCATATACCGTCATACTTAATTGTAATGTGAAAAACATGAAAAGCATTTACAGATGAACAATTTCAAACTAGGAACGAGACCCAATGTGTTCTGATTTCATTGGGATTTCATGATGTTTTTGCTACAACCTGTGGTTTTAACTTGTCTTTGCCCAGTAATAATGTTTGGGTTTTTTTTCCTGCTTTAGGGTGTGGAATGGCAATGTGATGAAGCTACTACGAAAGCATGTTACAGTAAAGGCAAATCAAAGGTGAGTTATGTGCCTAGGTCTGCATGGGAAATTGGAACTACCAACTCATTCTCATGTTTGTACTTAGAAAAGAGTTCTGGTCAGTTCAGGGGGACCTACCCCAAAGGAAGTTGCAAGGGAAAAACCAGATCATGCTCACAGCATCTCCTGGGCGGATCTTTTTCCTGCCTGCATGACCACTTTTACATGGGTTAAGTCCCGTAGAGTGTGTCTGTTGCCTCTAGTAATTACCCTTGTGGAGTTGAAGAATTCCAGCAGACAATGCAAAAAGATGGGATGCATCAGTCTTGAAAAGTTTGCACCGTTTTCACAGTGGGGCAGGCCTGTGTTGGTTGAGTTAATGTGGCCCATGGGAATGGTCAGCCTTTGGGGAACAAGCGTGTGGAAGAAGGGATGGGGGATTCTAAAGTACAGCCCCAAAATGTAAATATTTAAAGAGCTTGAGGAGTTTAAGGTGCAGTCCCCCAGAAAATTAAGTAGAGAACATGGTAAGTGGGACAAAAAGGTTATTTCTGACAAAACTCTTGTTTTTACTGTGATGCGCCCTGCCACAATTCACACTTGCCGGGAAATGCGGGGGAAGGCGTGGCTGTTTGCACCAGCACAGTGTGTCCCGCTGCAAACGCGATCAGACAGGACAGCAGTTTCCTTCCTCGACGCATGTTCCCGGAGTGCTCCAACGACGCAAGAGGAGCATTGCTGGAGCGATCACACGAAGACAGTCAGTCAGCGGCCCGTCGCAAGCCGTTTGCTAGTGGACTTTAGGAGGTAGCTTTTTACTCCACACCTTTGGTCGGCTGCGACGGGTGCGCTACACTGGCCAGATGTTGCTATGTGATCATGCCCTTATAATCTGCCCGGCATTCGTGCCGCTTCCGCGGCAACTTCTGTGTCTGATCGGAGCCTTGGTCTAGTAGATGCACAACTGGTATATAAACTGATGTGGGGAAACATTACCCGAAGGATTGACAGATTCCTTCGCTGCCACTAGCAACTAGTTATACATTTAATCTGTTTGCTCAGGCCAGTAAATATATTTGAGATGGTCTGTCCTGATTTTTCATGTGCAATCGTACAGTGGACTGGAAGGACAGTACCGTGGAGCAGATCACATTTCGCTTCGTGTATCCTGTTCGTGAAAGCTGATGATTTTAACGTGGCATTTTGTTTTCTTTTTGTCTTCTCTCTCTATGGCAGGAAGAATGCCAGAATTATATTCGTGTTCTCCTTGTTGGAGGGGACCGGCTCTTTGCATGTGGAACAAATGCTTTTACACCCATTTGCACTAACCGGACGGTAAGAGTATGAACACAGTCATGCCACAGAGTTCAGCTGATCTTTTTCTTCTGGGCACTGTTTGTCTCTATGTGCACACGCTATAGATGGAGAACAGAAATCTCTCAACACTTTCACCAAAGTACAACCCCCAGGATTATTTGGAGGAAAATGTGATAGTTGTATTAGTATAAAATTGATCTGGCCCACCATTGCTTGGCCTTGTTTGGTGTCGCGGTTAAGTGCGCGGACTCTAATCTGGGAGAACCGGGTTTGATTCCCCACTCCTCCACTTGCACCTGGCTGGATGACCTTGGGCAAGCCATAGTTCTGATAAGAGCTGTTCTTGAAAAAGAGCAGTTTCTGTCAAGAGCTCTCTCAGCCCCACCTACCTCACAGGGTGTCTGTTGTGGGGAGGGGTCTCCTTCTCCTTCTCCTTCTCCTTCTCCTTCTCCTTCTCCTTCTCCTTCTCCTTCTCCTTCTCCTTCTCCTTCTCCTTCTCCTTCTCCTTCTCCTTCTCCTTCTCCTTCTCCTTCTCCTTCTCCTTCTCCTTCTCCTTCTCCTTCTCCTTCTCCTTCTCCTTCTCCTTCTCCTTCTCCTTCTCCTTCTCCTTCTCCTTCTCCTTCTCCTTCTCCTTCTCCTTCTCCTTCTCCTTCTCCTTCTCCTTCTCCTTCTTCTTCTTCTTCTTCTTCTTCTTCTTCTTCTTCTTCTTCTTCTTCTTCTTCTCCTCCTCCTCCTCCTCCTCCTCCTCCTCCTCTGTTGCCAGGCCTTCAGAACGCTCTCCCTGAAGAAGTAAGGAAGGCCCTCACTCACTGGCCTGGTTTTGTAAACCTCGTAAGGCCATGGTGTTCAATTGTCCTTTGGGTTTTTATGCTGTGGAGGGCAGACGGGTGGTTTGTAATCACTGTTTCGTATAGCTGGGCCATTCTGTGGTTTTAGCATCTCTATTGCTTTCTCAGTGGGCTTTTCTGAATGGCATCCAGCAACTGTTGATGGTGGGTAGTGTCCCCAGCCTGCGGCCGACACCTGGAGGAGGCCAGGTGTTAAGTCGCTCGCTTAACAAAGCAGTCGGAGAGTGATTCAGCAAGAACACAGCCTTATTCTTCCACTCGAACACAACTCCAACACGGATCAACATCTGATAGCCAGAACAACACTTTTACATTGCAGTAGTCCTGCTTTTAAACTCTCCCGGCTAATGTAGCCACACCCACTGTACAAATACCAACCAATACGGTTGTTTAGATAAGGACCAATCCCGGACGTTCCCGCTCAGGGAGCTTGCTGTAAAGTGATTGGCTAGGTGCTTCCTGGGCTAGCAATGTGATTGGATGGATTTGGATCCTAGCCCAGGACGAAGCTTAACATAGCTTTTCAATCAGATGTTTCACAACTCCTAATGCATTCAACGGCAGCTTATGAATACATTACACCAGGGGGCGTGGCCATGGGGTGGGGTGCTATTGGTGGGATGGTGGGATGTCACTCTCAGAAACAGTATGGTAAAATCATAGAATACCTTTGCAATTCCTAGAGAGGTGTGATGTCACTTCCAGGTTTTCCCCAGAAGTGACATTGCGCCAATGTGAATGTTTCGGTTAGTTTTTCTCCTGCCAGCTGACGGAGGGGCAGTGGGAAGTGGGGTCTGCCAGGAGGAGGTGGGAAGTTTATAAATGTTTTAATGAATCGATAAAAAGTTAACAGAGAAAGCAGGGCCTGGACTAAGTTACACGGTCAGCTTGAAAAAAACCTGCTGAGATAACAAGAAGTATCTGGAAACAAGTAACGCAGTAATGCTCATTCAGCTCCCTGTGTTGAAACTTTCCAGATAAAATCGTAGTGAGTTTGCTTGAGGACTAATTCTGAGCGGAAATGATCCCTGTTGCTTTTGTTTATCAGCTCTTTCCCCAGCCTGTGTGCCTGATAACAGTCTCAGCTCTTTCTCACGGCTGATCTGCCCACAATCACAGGGGATGGGGAGAGGGGCTTGCTTGAGCATTTTTGTTTCCCAAAGTGGAGAGTAAAGGCCAGTTCTTTCAGGTTAGCAGAGTCATAAATATTCATAGCTGGGAACTCGATGCGTGGGCAAAGCCCAGGGCATAAAACAGAAGGTCATCTGTACATATCTGTGGATGATCCAGGATCCCCCCTTTTGGGACCTGAGACCTTCGGTTGATTTGTTGGTTCCTGGGTCCAGTAGGAAACCGAACATAAGTGATGCTTTGTGTCATAATAGGCCCCTGCCACACGGGGGTGAGGGGGAATAGCACGGGCAAAGTGCGGCTTTCTAAAGCTGCACCAAAAGAGAGATGCGGTGGCGGGATCACATAGATCCCCTGAGCCGCCGCGCACTTCCTCCCTGGCATGATCAGATGCCGGGGGGAAGCCACTAAAGAAAGAGCGCGACAGCCGAACTGCGCATGTGTGCGCATGCGCAGTTTGGCGGGGAGCCCGGATTGATCCGGATGACGGGCGCGGCGGCAATCCCACTGCCGCGCTTGCAGCGGTGCTTCAGGTAAGTCCTCCTCTGTAGGAGGTTCTTTTTTTCAGCGGGTTTTCCGGGTTTAGGGACGGATCGGGGACGGGTGCGCGCCGCTTCCCAAATGTTGCGGTGAGATCGCGCCCGTTTGCTGCGCCCCCGATCTGTCCCTCTCCCGGGCCAAAGTCTCCCGTGTGACCGGGGCCTTACAATACTTAACCCTGGAGGTTATTTTACCTCGTGATTCTTTTTAGAGAAAAGTCTGACTGATAGTTGGTTAGGATTCAGTTTCGAGAGATTGTAAGCGTGGACTTCTAACCTGATGGTGTCTCTTAAAAACAGGTTTCACTTTAAAATATGATTTTTTTAAAAAAGAAACGTGAACTAGAAGAGGATAACATTCTATTTTAGGGTTTTTTTAAAAAAATCCAATTTTACTTTTCTTTTAAAGCCATTTACTTTTGTCTAATATGTAGTGTTCCCAACACTGCCTCAGCCAATACTGGGAGATTTGAGGGGCAGCTGTGATGTCACTTCCTGGTAACACCTGCCTCCCTTATTCTCCGTGGTCTATACCATACAGATTAGGGGCAAATTCCTAGAGCATCACTATATGGAAGTCATTTTTTCTCTCTCCTGTTCCTTGGGAATGGAAAATTGGAGCTGGGGTGTGTGTGTGTGTAATTTCCTGGCCTCAAGCAACCTACAGCTCTGGTCCTTTTCGGTTAACATACCTTCTTAGCTTCTAGGGCTCAAAAGGTCCCTTGATTCCTTGTAGTTTAAAATGAATCCTTGTCCCCGAGTTTTAGAAGTTTCTCTGCACTTGGCCCTTGCAGACTAGCTCAAGTATGGTTTTCTGGAGCCATTAGAAACAAAACAAAACCAAGCCATTCGAGGCTCCTTGTGGAGCTCTCTGTGAACAGTGCTTTCTGTTTGTGTTTGGCAAATGGCAGCTTTGGGAAGAGGTACTTTTGACTGGGAAACCGCTCTAACCGTCAGGAAGTTCTTCCTAATGTTTAGTCGAAAACTCTTCTGATTTAATTTCAACCCGCTGGTTCTGGTCCGATCTTCTGGGGCAACAGAAAACAACTCCACACCATCCTTTATATGACAGCCCTTCAAGGACTTGAAGATGGTTACCATATCACCTCCCACAGAGTCCGCCCTCCAAAGCAGCCCTTTTCTCCAGGGGAGCTGATCTCTGTCAGCTGGAGATCCGCTGTAAAAGCAGGAGATCCCCAGGCCCCACCTGGAGGCTGGCAGCCCTACCTCCATGACAGGTCACTGTGGTATAAAATATGCAAAACCGAGGGGCTTCTCCTTGGATTTCAGATACACTCCTCAGCATTCACAAAGGATTGTTGCCACTTTTTTGGTGTGAGTGTGTACCTGTATGTCTTAAAGATTTCAGAGTGGTGAGTTTATTTATTTATTTATACTTTCAATTTGTACCCCGCTCACCCCCGAAGGGCTCTGAGTGGCTTACACAGTGCATGGTGCAGGGACCTATGCAGAAACCCTAACTATGGCCACAGTACATCTGGGGTGGGGGGAGCCCTACCAGGTACCCTCCTGGCTCCGATCGTTCATTTATCCGGCGAGTGGGCGACTTCTTCCAGTTTTTCTCCGGTGCATCTTCCGCAGCCTACTCTGTTCTTTCGGCTCTCTGGCGACTCCTCTCGGGGGCTGTTGGTTATGGGCCCTGGTGCGCAGCCGCGGTGGGCGTCACAACGTCCTTGCGGCTCCGGACGTCCTCCTGCTGAGTTGTGGTTTCGCGTGATGTAATGTGAATTTAATCATTAATTCCCTTCTCCTCCTGATGACAGTTGAGTAACCTGGAAGAGACGCACGATCAGATCAGTGGCATGGCCCGCTGTCCGTACAGCCCCCAGCACAACTCCACGGCCCTGCTCACAAACACTGGCGAGCTCTACGCGGCGACCGTCATGGACTTTCCAGGAAGGGATCCTGCTATCTATCGTAGTTTGGGGGCCCTTCCTCCTCTCCGGACTGCGCAGTACAACTCCAAGTGGCTCAATGGTGAGTTCGGGGAAACCCATTCTGTGGCGCTGAAGACGTCCCATCGCTGGTTTGTGAAAAGAACATCTGGACGGCTGAGGCTTTTGTGATATTTTCTTTGCACGGAAAACCAGTTTCCTAGTCCTCAGCACCAATGGCCTCCAGTTTGAAATTCCAGATGGATTGGAGAGTGTGGAGGAGAAAGTCTTCCTCCGCCCATACTGTCCAGCCTGCCAGTTAAGGTCTCTTTCTCCAGGCCAGCTCTCTGTGCCCTCCCTTCAGTCTGGTGTGGTGGTTAAGTGCGCGGACTCTAATCTGGGAGAACCGGGTTTGATTCCCCACTCCTCCACTTGCACCTGGCTGGATGACCTTGGGCAAGCCGTAGTTCTGATAAAAGCTGTCCTTGAAAAAGAGCCGTTTCTGTCAAGAGCTCTCTCAGCCCCACCGACCTCACAGGGTGTCTGTTGTGGGGAGGGGGAGGGAGAGGAGTTTGTAAGCCGCTCTGAGACACCTTTGGGTAGTGAAGGATGGGGTATAAATCCAATCTCTTCTCTTCTTCTTCTTCTTCAGAGCTGAGGCCAGCGACAGCTGGACAGAGAAGGGCACCGTTTCCATGGGGGCACCTTGCCTTTGGAATGCTCGCTTCCTTGAGGCTTATCTGACATGGCTGTCTTGTAGGCTTCCAGCCAAGGCATTTCTATTTACCCAGGTTTTTACCTGAGGTTTTCAAATCTTTTTAGCTGTTTCACGGTCTGCTCCTGGTCTGTTCTATTGACATCTTTATGCTGTTTATATATCCCCAGCTTGTTTTTCATGGCTTGTATTGGGGGTTTTTTTTTGTAGTGATAATTTATGATGCTTTTGTTATTTTTTAATGGTGCTTTTATTTCTAAGCTGCCCTGAGGAGAACTTTGGGGGTTGTGACATAAACATTTCCCAAATAAAATAAATGAGGGTGTTATTGTGGACGTAACGGAAGGAACTTAACTTGTTGGCAAAGAACAGGCTTTGGATGCGGGAAGTCTTAAATTCAGTCCTTGGAACTTTTAGGGGGGGGGGGGAACCACACGAGGCAGGATCCTGGATTGCTGCTGAGACTCAGTTTATGTGGGGCTCAATAAACCCCCAAAATAGACAGAGAAAGACTCTGGGGTCTGTGAATGTCTCTGTGCATTCAGGAACATATCAGGAGACTGAGACCCTAACAAAGCCCTATGCCAAGAATCCCATCTATAGAATAAAGGTTCCCTTGCTCGAAAGCCAGTCGAGTCCGACTCTAGGGTTGCGGTGCTCATCTCCATTTCCAAGCCGAAGAGCCAGCGCTGTCCGAAGACGTTTCCGTGGTCATGTGGCCGGCATGACTAAACACCAAGGCGCACGGAACGCTGTTCCCTTCCCACCGAAGTCGTACCTATTTATCTACTTGCAACGTCTTGCTTTCGAACTGCTAGGTTGGCAGGAGCTGGAACTAGAGACGGGAGCTCACTCTGTCATGCGGCACCCGGGTCTCGACCAGACCTGCTGAACTACTGACCTTACACAGCCTGCAGTTCAGCGTCTTAACCACTTGAGCCACCGCAGCTCCGTCTATAGAATACCCTGCATTTTTTTTTTAAAGCTTACTTACCAGGTGCACAGGGGGCTGAGTCACATCAGGACTGTGGTGTTTTCTCAATAAAATGGAACTGGAGTAATTTCCCCAGCTGTGAAACTCCCATGTCCACCTGAGACCAACACCTGTACATTGTTACAGTGGGGCAAACAGCCCTCCTCCGGGGCCAATTTTGATCAGGAAAATAGTGCAGGGGGACAGGGCTTCCCTTCTGTCCCAGTCTGAATCGTGCCCCTACACGTCTGGTAAGTGTGTCTGGAAAATGCCGGGTGCCCTGTCCATGGAACTCCCAGTGCATGGTGTGGTTAGGGACTGAGAGGTTGAGGAATTTCACATTACCCTTTTTAACCCGTTTTGAAGCCGTTTTTGATCCGTCATGGAGTAAACCCCTTCCGGTAAAGAGCTGGATCTGAAGCGTTTTGCCATTTCAGACTGCACCACTTTCCCCCACTTTTCCCCCGCTGTTTTTCGCCCATGTGGGCAATCTCCAGCTTTTTTTTTTTAAGATTCGCTTTAGAGCGCTATAGCGCTTTAGCACTATAACAAAACACTCCAGGCATTTCAATGGGGTTGATATAATGCCGTTGCGTTATAGCGCTATAGCGCTATAGCGCTATAACGGTATAAAGCTAACGTTCCCCTCCCCCAAAAAAAGCCAGAGATCGCCCGCGCAGGCGAAAAACGGTGGGAAAAAGCGCATCGGAACCGGGAGAGGAAACTGAAGACTACTTGGAAACGGTTGACAGATAAAACGCTTCAGCCCCGTTTCCTAAACAGGACAGAAGCGTTTGTGTTTGAAATTACAAATATATTCCGGTAGGGAGCCAGTTCTAAAACGGTTCTGTCTGAAATGACAGACCAGAAACCGTTTGGGAACCGTACCTCTTCTGGATTATATCGTCTGTCTGAAATTCCTCATTGTCTCTGCATTGTGCTGAAGCATACGTGATGCGTAATATCTTTTCCCTTTTATTTTGCGGGTGAAAAGAAAAGCAGATTTCCTGGTGGGATAAATTTAGAGTGGAGAAATGGCAAACGGGAAGAAGAGGAGAGAAACCCTTTCTCTGTCTACCGCTTTTTCACAACATAGGCATCTCCACTCGTCCTGCCTCCCCAAATTTTTCCTTCCCTGCGATGTCCAAAAAACAAATTCTCCCCTTGTGCTAAATCCTCTGCTTTGGTTTTTAAAAAGTGGTGTCTGGACCTTGTTACTCACATTTGTAGCTATTTTATTTCTTTATCTGTTTGTTTACTTTGTTGTGAGCTCTCGTCTCTAGTTCCAGCTCCTGCCAACCTAGCAGTTCAAAAGCAAGAAATTGCAAGTAGATAAATAGGGACCACTTCAGTGGGAAGGTAACAGCGTTCCGTGCGCCTTGGTGTTTAGTTATGCCGGCCACATGACCACGGAAATGTCTTCGGACAGCGCTGGCTCCTCGGCTTTGAAACGGAGATGAGCACCGCAACCATAGAGTCGGATTTGACTGGCTTTCGAGCAAGGGAACCTTTACCTTTACCTTACTTTGTTGTAGTTAGTTCCTTTGTGTGCATGCAAGTTTGTGCACATGGGTTTTAAGTATGCATGACTGGATGCATGTGTCTGAGTGGGTGTATAACAGTTAGGATTTTGGATTCTCTTAATTGTAACTGTCTTGATTCTCGCGGTTGCTCTGTGTACTTGGAAGTACATGTGGTCCAGTCTGCCCTTTAGGTGTCAACGTTTTTATTTGTCCAGCAGGAAATCTGTTGAGGCATGAAAGAAGTTGGAAAGGAATGCATGTGTTGTTGAGAAGAATAAAGATACTTCAGCGATGCTCTTGGTATAATTGTTTAACTACATGGCCACTTAATATTGGAAGTCACCCTCACATCTAAAATTGTAACTTGAGTGGCTCGTGTATGTGTCTACATGCAAGAAATGTAAAAACTTTCTGTACTCCCACTCATGTGAATGATCTTCGCTCTCACATGTCATCCTCAGTAACAGTAAGATTTCCTCTTTGGGAATCAAGGGGACTCCACACCTACACCCCGTTCAGACGGAACAGTTTGCAATTAAGCTGTGACATCTGCAAATGCAAGAAGCTCTTAGCTGTTTTTGCAAGGCACACCTGAGAATAATGAGCAAAGGCCTTTCAAGGGGGATATATTTCAGATATTTCAAACCTTGTCTACCATTTTGCATGAACGTAGCAGTTCGAAAGCAAGAAATTGCAGGTAGATAAATAGGTACCACTTCGGTGGGAAGGTAACAGCTTTCCGTGCACCTTGGTGTTTAGTCATGCCGGCCACATAACCACGGAAACGTCTTCGGACAGCGCTGGCTCTTCGGCTTTGAAACGGAGATGAGCCCCGCAACCCTAGAGTCGGACTCGACTGGCTTTCGAGCAAGGGAACCTTTACCTTTTTAAGAACGTAAGAGAGGAGGGGCTGTGGCTCAGTGACAGAGCATCTGCTTGATGTGCAAAAGGTCCCAGATTCAATCACTGGCATTTCCAATTAAAAGATCTGGCAGTAGAGGATGTGAAAGATCTCTGTCTGAGACTCTTGAAAGTTGCTGCCAGTCTGAGTAGGCAGTACGGATTTCGATGGACCAAGGGTCTGATTCAGTATAAGGCCGCTTTGTGTATTCATCTGATGGACTAGTGATACATGTAGTTTGGCATCCTATTTCACACAGTAGCTAACGGGCTTCCGGGGAGACCCAGCAAACCGGGGACGAAGGCCAAGGCCTTCCTATGATGTTGCCTGCTAGTCCTGGAATTCAGAGGTTTGCTGTCCCTGAATATGGGGGTTTCATGAAGTCATCATGGCCAGTAGCCATTGATGGACCTGTCCTCAAAGAAACTGGCTAATCTCTTTTAAAGCCATCCGTGCTAGTGACCATCACTAGAGCTACAGCAAATTCCACAGTTTAGCTACTGGTTGCCTGGGGAAGTACTTCCTTCGATCTGTCCCTGATTTATTGCCTGTCAATGTGTGAAATGGCAGCCCTATACCAGTTCACTTCAAAACGGATCATTACCAGCTTGAAACCAGGTGAAAATGGGTAATGTGAAATTCACCATGGTCAATAGAAGAGGCTCGAGTGGGATGCCCAACTCCGAGCCAATCAAAAAATGCCTTCCCACTCTCTCAGTATTGGGTAAATGGCCATGCCTGGTGGTGACGGAGGGGGGGGGGTATATCAGCAATGATCCATATGGGAAACAGAGGGTTAAGGAGAGCTAAGTAAGTTCTTCTCTGGGAAACAAAGAGTTATTTTGGATTGACTGTTTGCTGTTAACATGGAGTGAGACTGTTAGGCAGCCAAGCTGGACTAGCTGCCCACAAAACCATGGGGTTCCTCTTCAAGATTCCCTGGTGAGACCCTGGACTATTTGCACACCACCCTGGTAACTATGAACTACGCCAGGGCTCTTTTTGTAGCAGGAGCTCCTTTGCATAATAGGCGACACACCCCTAATGTAGCCAGTCCTCCACGAGCTTACAGTAGCTCCTGTAAGAAGAGCTCTGTAACCTCTTGGAGGATTGGCTACATTAGGGGTGTGTTGCCTAATATCCAAAGGAGTTCCTGCTACAAAAAGAGCCCTGATAGAGCTGAACAAACTATAGATATCTTTTGTTTCTTATCTTTTGCTAGTCTCATGTTATATGCATGCTTGTGCACTGAATAAAGATAACATATAATCAATATTATCTGGACCTGTTTCCTCTGTTGCAACCTGATTTCTAAGACTGAATCTTGTGTCATAATTCAAAATTGGACTTAAAGTCAGAATTGTTGTTTTGTTTTAAAAAATCTCCCCTTTCTAAGGGAAAATCAAATTAAAGCAAAAGTTATTTTCTCCCTGTTCCCCCACCCCAAATGTATTTCAGAACCAAATTTTGTATCGTCATATGATATTGGAAACTTCTTCTACTTCTTCTTCCGAGAAAATGCTATGGAATATGACTGCGGGCAAATAGTTTACTCCCGGGCTGCCCGAGTGTGTAAGAACGACATCGGAGGCCGATTTTTACTGGAGGATACCTGGACCACCTTCATGAAAGCGCGCTTGAACTGTTCCCGCCCAGGAGAAATTCCATTTTACTACAATGAATTACAGAGTACGTTCTACCTGCCAGAACTGGACTTAGTCTACGGGATCTTTACCACTAATGTGTATGTAGTTTACGCAGTACTTTTATTTGTAGAGTATTCTGCATAAATGAGAGGAAGAGGTCCTCCGCTTCACCTCATAGGAGATGTGTGTTGCAGGACAGCCATCTGTTTTGAAAACAGAAGTGCCACTGAAGGTTCTTGAGATGTGAGCCCTTGAAAGAACAGAATATGCCGCTGGGTAGGCAATCCCTAGGAGCTGCGGGGGCTCAAGTGGTTAAGACGCTGAACTACAGGCTGCGGAAGGTCGGTAGTTCAGCAGTTTGAGACCCGAGTGTGCCGCGGGACGGAGTGAGCTCCCGTCTCTAGTTCCAGCTCCTGCCAACCTAGCAGATCAAAAGCAAGAAATTGCAAGTAGATAAATAGGTACCACTTTGGTGGGAAGGGAACAGCATTCCGTGCGCCTTGGAATTTAGTCATGTCGGCCACATGACCACAGGAATGTCTTCGGACAGCGCTGGCTCTTCGCTTTGAAACAGAGATGAGCCCCGCAACCCTAGAGTCGGATTCGACTGGCTTTCGAGCAAGGGAGACCTTTACCTTAGGAAATCCCTAACATATGTGGAAAACACTGGTGCCACAGACCTGTTTGCTTGACACATAGGGCTAGTTCTGATGTGAACATCTGCACATCTGCACACTGGCAGCACTGACAGGGCACACTTTGCTCCCATTGTGTTGTCCCCATGCCCTTTGGTTTGCTGGAATACAAACATCTTCTGAGGTAGATACTACAAGATTATTGGCACTTGGGACAAAGAGACGGCCTACCTGTAGAACAGGAGATGAAGGAGGAAGCACATCTACTCCTTGAGCTTTTCCACATTCTCATTTTCCTTGTTTGTGAGTTCCTGTTGCTTCGGGGGTTCTTTCCTGTTCTGCACGTGTTTTGCACCTTCTAGTGGCTTCAGTGTTACATTGGTTTATGTCTGGTTTAAAAACTGCAGTTTAAATGCGTGGGGAGATATGCTGGACATAAACAGGTGTAATATCAAAAGAACCACTAGAGGGAGCAAAACAAACAAAAACACACTGAAGCAAAACCGACACGTGAGGAAAATGAGAATGCAGAAGAGCCCCTCATTTCTCACAGTGTAATGAACTATAAGCAACGAATAAGCAGAAAATAAACAAAATTATCAAACCACAAAGCTTCTCTTGGTAGAATAACACAGATATTTTAACTTGAGCATTGCCCAAGGTCTCAGTGAGCGGCAAAGAACAGGGCCGTTTTGATTCAACCCACAACTTCTCGTTCATTGTACAATAGTTGCCCCAGTGCTTGGGACAAAGTGCTTATTTCTGGAGGAAGGATTCTCTGATTGTATTTTTTAATGCTTTGTATAGTTCAGTAGTATTTATTTTATTTAATAAGTATGGTTTTGGAAGATATAGATTAAATTTCTGTCAAAGGGCAAGCTAGTATTTACAACCCAATCATGTAGATCAGGAAATCAATATTTTTAAGAAGTGAAACTCTTAAATTGATTGATTTATTACATATTTGCTTTTCCATAAGAGAACAACATACCCAATCTGCCCTCATAAAATTTCCCTTTGTGATCCATTCACCTTCTAGGAATGTTGAATTCATCACTCCAGACTTTCACTTGGTTTTATGGAGCAGTATCCGTGTAACGGAGCTGCGGTGGCTCAAGTGGTTAAGACGCTGAACTGCAGGCTGTGGAAGGTTGGTAGTTCAGCAGTTCAAGACCCGGGTGCCACATGACGGAGTGAGCTCCCGTCTCTAGTTCCAGCTCCTGCCAACCTAGCAGTTCGAAAGCAAGAAATTGCAAGTAGATAAATAGGGACCACTTCGGTGGGAAGGGAACAGCGTTCTGTGCACCTTGGTGTTTAGTCATGCCGGCCACATGACCGAGGAGACGTCTTCGGACAGCGCTGGCTCTTCGGCTTGGAAATGGAGATGAGCACCGCAACCCTAGAGTCGGATTCGACTGGCTTTCGAGCAAGGGAACCTTTACCTTTACCTTTATCCGTGTAACCTCTCAATTAGATAAGTTTTCTAAATACTTGTTTAAATAGGAGCATTAGGGCTCAGTTACTTATGATGTATTCTCACTTCTGTGTTTATTTAAATGTTGTCTTCCTTTGCAAATCGAGCAGCCGCCGAGACGGCTTTATCAAGGAGGAGAACAGCATTTGGACAGAGGTGACGGTTGAACTTTTCCCACCTGCCATTTTCTGGCTGGGGGGGGGGGGGGACCCCCCCCCAAAAATTTTCTTCCCTGTGAGGAAAGGCTGAAGAGACTGGGCCTTTTCAGTTTAGAAAAGATGCGACTGTCAAAGTTTCTCTCTCGCATCCCAGTCTAGGGATGGGAGAGAAACCAAGCGTTCAGGAACAATTCAACAAACGCCAGGAGAATGTCTGTACACTCCGCAGGCTTTACCAGTAGTCTGCCACCAGGATCTCTCTTTGTAAAACAGTCCCGCACCAAAGCTCAGGAGCAGAGATCCCAAACTCCTCCTTGCTTTATGGGACTGACCCACTTGACCAGCTCTGCACCAGGGCTGCAAACAATTAAGTAACACAGTGGTAGCCTCCTTTGGCGAACGGCTTTAGACACAAGATTCAATCTTAGAAATCAGGTTGCAACAGAGGAAACAGGTCCAGATAATATTGATTATATGTTATCTTTATTCAGTGCACAAGCATGCATATAACACGAGACTAGCAAAAGATAAGAAACAAAAGATATCTATAGTTTGTTCAGCTCCCACGATACAATAGAGGTCCAGAGCTCTTTTTGTAGCAGGAACTCCTTTGGATATTAGGCAACACACCCCTAATGTAGACAACCCTCCAAGAGCTTACAGAGCTCTTCTTACAGGGGCTACTGTAAGCTCATGGAGGACTGGCTACATTAGGGGTGTGTCGCCTAATATGCAAAGGAGCTCCTGCTAAAAAAAGAGCCCTGGGTAGTTCATAATTACCAGGGTGGTGTGCAAATAGTCCAGGGTCTCACCAGGGGATCTTGAAGAGGAACCCCATGGTTTTGTGGGCAGCTAGTCCAGCTTGGCTGCCTAACAGTCTCACTCCATGTTAACAGCAAACAGTCAATCCAAAAGAACTCTTTGTTTCCCAGAGAAGAACTTACTTAACTCTCCTTAACCCCCTGTTTCCCATATGGATCATTGCTGATATACCCCCGTCACCACCAGGCGTGGCCATTTACCCAATACTGAGAGAGTGGGAAGGCATTCCAATCTCTAGTTACCATGCGTTGTCAGGCAAGGTATGTTTTGATTGGCTCGGAGTTGGGCATCCCACTCTAGCCTCTTCTATTGACCATGGGGAATTTCACATTACCCAGTTTCACCTGGTTTCAAGCCGGTAATGATCCATTTTGAAGTGAACCGGTATAGGGCTGCCATTTCACACATGGCTTTCCCCTTCCGGTAAAGAGCTGGATCTGAAGCGGTTTGCCATTTCAGACTGCACCACTTTTTCCCGCTTTCCCCCCGCCATTTTTCGCCCGTGCAGGCAATCTCCAGCTTTTTTTTGAACATTTGCTTTAGAGCACTATAGCACTATAGCACTATAACAAAACACTCCGTGCATTCCAATGGGATTGGTATAATGCTATTCCGTTATAGCGCTATAGCTTTAAAAGCACTGGAGATCGCCCGCGCGGATGAAAAACGGCGGGAAAAAGCGCATCGGAACCGGGAGAGGAAACTGAAGTCTACTTGGAAGTGGTTGACAGGTAAAATGCTTCAGCCCCGTTTCCTAAACGGGACAGAAGCGATTGTGTATGAAATGACAAATATATTCCGGAAGGGAACCGGTTCTCAAACGGTTCTGTCTGAAATGTATTCCTCTTCCGGAATATATCGCCTGTCTTAAATTCCCCATCGTGTCATGTCAGGGAATGCTTTTGATGTGCTAATGTACTGGGCATAGCTCGTCCCATGCTTGGGAAGGCGCTGGCAAGTTGCTCTCTCTTGGCAGAGGTGTCAAAGTGTCTTGTATATGGCAAGCCATTTGCACAGGTGACAGGAATCACGCGGTAGTGTTACCAGCTAGGGCCATCTGGCCCAAGCAGGGAGGATTTTAGAAAAGCCTTTTTCTATACAGCGACAAAGGGGGGGGGGACATGATAAAATGATGTGCGGGGTGAAGAGAGTTGACAAAGAGAAATCTTTCTCCCTCGCCCAAAATGCTAGAACTCCTGGGCATCCAATGAAGCTGACGGGCAGTAGATTCAGGAGGGACCAAAGGAAATACTTCTTCACATAGCGAGTGATAAAAATGTGGGATTCCCTGCCAGAGGGTGTAGTGATGGCCACTGGCATAGACAGCTTCCGAAGGGAATTAGACAGATTCATGGAGGATAGGTCTGTTGGCCTACTAGCCATGGTGACTAAAGGGAACCTCCACATTCACATGCACTCAGCCTCTGAATCCCCGTGCCAGGAGGCAACATCAGGGGAAGGGCTCTGCCTCTGTGCTCTTTTGCTGGCTGTCAAGAGGAACTGGTTGGCCACTGTGTGAAAAAGGATGCTGGATTAGATGGATGACTGTTCTGATCCAGCAGGGCTCTTCTTCTCCTCATATGTACTCCTGCAGGGGAAAATTTATATCTACCCTATTCTTTCCCCAGGGTAGATACAAGAAGCTGGGGGGAGGGGTGGGCTTCTGGTGAGGAGGAAAGGGTTAAAGTTTCCCTCCCTCCCACACTTCTCTTCTCCTTAAAGCAATCCTGGTAGCAAAACTTGCAAAAAAGAAAAAAAAAGTTGTTTAAAATAAATCCGAGAAGGAAGAATGAAAGCATAAGGTATAGTTGAGCCCAAGAAATGCTTGCTCTGCAGATCTCAGGACCAAACTAGCATTATGGTGATGCCATTTTAGAGAAGACTTTGGCCATTT
This sequence comes from Gekko japonicus, assembly GCF_001447785.1. Taxonomy (NCBI): domain Eukaryota; kingdom Metazoa; phylum Chordata; class Lepidosauria; order Squamata; family Gekkonidae; genus Gekko; species Gekko japonicus. The sequence goes on from NW_015164686.1 coordinate 259,740, forward strand.
AATGGCAGTGGAGCTGCGGTGGCTCAAGTGGTTAAGACACTGAACTGCAGGCTGTGGAAGGTCGGTAGTTCAGCAGTTCGAGACCCAGGTGTGCTGCGTGACAGAGTGAGCTCCCGTCTCTAGTTCCAGCTCCTGCCAACCTAGCAGTTCGAAAGCAAGAAATTGCAAGTAGATAAATAGGGACCACTTCGGTGGGAAGGGAACAGTGTTCCGTGCGCCTTGGTGTTTAGTCATGCCGGCCCCATGACCACATAAATGTCTTTGGACAGCGCTGGCTCTTCGGCTTTGAAACGGAGATGAGCACCGTAACCCTAGAGTCGGATTCGACTAACTTTCGAGCAAGGGAACCTTTACCTTTTTAATGGCAGTGGAGGGCATGAGTCAGACTCATGGCGGCCATTGACATCTAGTTTGGCTTTCAGGCAGCAGTTTTCCAGCTGTGTGAACAGCCCTGAACAACAGATTTACCTACTCTGGAAATGTCCGATAAAAGTGTACCAACTTTTTTTAAATTTCTCTTTTCAAAAGAAAGATAACTCCGGCGTTCTTTCTGGTATGAATTCTGGGCGTTGGCAAAGAGTTCTTGCACACAGGAACACAAAAAGCTGCCTTATACGGAGCCTGGTGTTGGTCCGTCGAGGTCAGTATTGTCTCTTCTGACCAGCAGTGGTTCTCCAGGGTTTCCCGAAGGTCTTTCACATCACATGCTTTCTGCATGCCAGGAAAATGCTATACCACTGAGCCATTGTCACTTTTGATAAGCCCTGACAACATCTATATATCTAATAGCGAAGGCGCCCCCTGCATGCGGATACCTAAATCCGCGCATCGGGGGCACCTGGGTGGGAGGGAGATTTTCCTGCCCACTTGGGGCAGTCCCCAGGTGCGCACAAAAATCTAAAAAGTTGAAAAAAATATAGGGGGGATATTTAAATCGCCCAAAAGTAAAGGCGCGTTTCCCGCGCATGCGCAGGGATCGCTCTGGGAACTCTGCGGTGGGCTGGCGGCTGGAAGCTGCTCAGACCTCGCTGCTGGAGCCGAGGGAGGGGGAGAGAAGGAGAAGATTGGCCGCCGGAGCCGGAGGGGGATGGAAGGAGATCGGCGGAGGGGGAAGAAGCGAGGGGGCAGAGAGATTGGCGGGGCCCAGCGACTGAAAACCGCTCAGGCCACGCCGCCGGTGTCCGGGGATGGGGGGGGGAAGAGGGCTTACCTGCTGCTGCTGCCTCCTCCTCCTCTTCTCCCCCTCCCCCGCGAGTATCGCAGGTCCCCTTTCTTGTTATATCTAAATCTCATGACACATTATGGAGCACACGCATGGCCACCTTCCCCATCTCCCTGCAGTTTACCTCCCCTCCTCTTTCTCTCTCCTGTCAGGGCTGCCCTCAGCCTGACCGTTATATTCCTAGTTTTTTAGCTCTCTGCTTCTGTCCCCCCAAAATGGCCTTGATTGTTTTTTAAAAAGGGGGCGACACATGCTCGCATGTAACATATAATTAGCTCCCGAGAGAAAGAAGCACAGCTCTTTGCTCATGGTTGAGTCTAGTGGAGAAAAGTCTATATTTTGCTTAGTTCATGTCCCTGACCCACTGTGTTGCATTTTGGATCTAAAGAGGGCTGAATGCTCATCTTTACTCATCAGGGTTTTCCTGATGAGTACATCAGCTATGTATAAAAATGGGAAGAATTGAACCTTCCAGTGTCAAACCTACGGATTCTCCATCTCTGTGTAGATCTCAGTCGTTCGTGAGCGACTGGCACGCGGGTTTCTTATAGAGCCATTTGTCTAAGAGCACAAATGCTTGTTGTGCGAAGGCTGTTTCCTCCAGGGGAGTATGCAGCGTAACGTCTAGCAGCATGCCAATTCAATATTGCACTCAGCTGGAGAGCTCCATGTTGAATGCTTAAGAGGCAGGAGGAACTTGCAAACTGGGGCCATTATAGAACCATGTGGAAAAGTCACTCATTCAAATGGCCGGATTGGAAGTTTTAAGAATGTTTTTGCTGTTTCCTAACTGAGCCATGAGGAGCTGCGGTGGCTCAAGTGGTTAAGACGCTGAACTGCAGGCTGTGGAAGGTCGGTAGTTCAGCAGTTCGAGACCTGGGTGCCGCATGATGGAGTGAGCTCCCGTCTCTAGTTCCAGCTCCTGCCAACCTAGCAGTTCGAAAGCAAGAAATTGCAAGTAGATAAATAGGTGCCATTTCGGTGGGAAGGGAACAGCGTTCTGTGCGCCTTGGTGTTTAGTCATGCCGGCCACATGACCACGGAAACGTCTTCGGACAGCGCTGGCTCTTCGGCTTGGAAACGGAGATGAGCACCTCAGCCCTAGAGTCGGACTCGACTGGCTTTCGAGCAAGGGAACCTTTACCTTTTTAACTGAACCATAGTAACAATTTTCATAGCAAAATCAGGGTGGGTATAAAAAGAAGTATCCTTGTCTCGCTTGAAAATCGTCTGGTTTGCGTGCAGAAGATCCCAGGTTCAATTCCCTGCCATCTGCAGAGGAAAGGATCAGGTGGGACGTGATGTGAAAGACTTCCAGTGGAAACGTTAGAAAGCCAGTGCCGGTCACAGCAGACAATATAGACGCAGAGAGGTCTGATTCAGTATAAAGTACCTTCATATGTTTCCTTACTGAACCAAGAGAAAGATTTTTCTGTGGAAAATCAGGAGACCCGGAGCGATTTCTCACTAGAGCTGCCTCGCAGCGCAGCCCCGTTTCCCCCAACACAAACATGTCAATTTCACACCCGAGGCTGCGGGGCTGCATTTGACTCGGGGCTTCGCCCGATTTCCTCCGCAGTTTCATGATCCCCAAAAACCAGGATCACGAAACTGCGGAGGAAATCAGGCGAAGCCGCGAGTCAAAATGCAGCCCCGCACAGTGGGGCAAACCCCGGAGGCAAAATGCAGCCCCGGCGCCTCGGGTGTGAAATTGACATGTTTGTGTCGGGGCAAACGGCCGCTGCGAGGCAGCTCTAGTGAGAAATCGCCCCCGGAGAAATGCTGCTGGCCAGAGGAGATGCTGCTGCTCATGATCGACCAATAGCCTGACTGAGTGTGAGGCAGTTTCATGTGTTCATTGCTGTTTGATTAGATATTAAGTGGGGTTTTTTTTTGGGGGGGGGGAGGCTTAAATACAGGTACACACTGTGGGGATATCCCCTTCTGCTCCTCGGACAAAAGCAGTGCCCTGAAATTGCACTTTTCACGTGAATTCCTGAAAAAGTATGACGCATTACATATGAGGTAATTTATGATGAAATGTAAATAACTATGGCCCCACTGGTGGACCTCCTGAGGGCACCTGGTATTTCTGGCCACTGTGTGACACAGAGTGTTGGACTGGATGGGCCTTTGGCCTGATCCAACATTGGCATCTCTTATGTTCTTAGGACTGGATGGGCCACTGGCCTGATCCAACACTGGCTTCTGTTATGTTCTTATAAGAGGGAACTAGGTAAACATGTGGAGCAGAAGTCCATTTGTGGCTATTAGCCACAAGGTATAGATAGGAACTCTCAGTCTGGGGCAAGGGATGCTCTGTATTCTTGGTGCTTGCGGGGGGTCAACAGTGGGAGGGCTTCTAATGTCCTGGCCCCACTGGTGGACCTCCTGAGGGCACCTGGTATTTCTGGCCACTGTGTGACACAGAGTGTTCGACTGGATGGGCCTTTGGCCTGATCCAACATTGGCATCTCTTATGTTCTTAGGACTGGATGGGCCACTGGCCTGATCCAACACTGGCTTCTGTTATGTTCTTATAAGAGGGAACTAGGTAAACATGTGGAGCAGAAGTCCATTTGTGGCTATTAGCCACAAGGTATAGATAGGAACTCTCAGTCTGGGGCAAGGGATGCTCTGTATTCTTGGTGCTTGCGGGGGGTCAACAGTGGGAGGGCTTCTAATGTCCTGGCCCCACTGCTGGACCTCCTGAGGGCACCTGGTATTTCTGGCCACTGTGTGATACAGAGTGTTCGACTGGATGGGCCTTTGGCCTGATCCAACATTGGCATCTTTTATGTTCTTATGGCTATGGAGGGAAAGTGTTGCTTTTCCCAAGTATTCTGCTTGAGATCTCTCTTCATCTTCTAGTCTTCTTTCTCCCCCCCCCCATTACCATGTGTTTTTATAGGAACAGCATTGCCGTCTCGGCTGTCTGTGTGTTCAACATGACTGCCATAACCCAGGTCTTCAACGGCCCTTTCAAGTACCAGGAGAACTCGCGGTCTGCCTGGCTGCCATATCCAAACCCGAACCCTAGCTTCCAGGTACTTAAATACAAAAGAAGAATGCGAAACTGTATCTACATATCCTTATATCTATACCGTATCTACAATCCCATGTTTAGATGGCTAATGATATTGATCGAAAATTCTGGAGGGTTCTGAGATTTTGCAATAAGCCCACATCGCTATTAGGAATGTCAGTAGGCGAGCCGGTATTTTGTCATGGTGAGAGTGTTCGACTAGGATTTGGGGGGAACCAGGTTTGAATCCCCGTCCTACCATGGAAGCTCACTGGGTTGTTGTGACAACCAGGGCTTTTTTTCTGGGGGAATGTGCCAGAACACAGGTTTGGAACCTCTTCGACAAAATCCTTTTAAAAACGTTTAAAAGTTCATGAATTTTCAGTAAAGTCAAAGTCAGATACCTTTAGTGGCCTAACAGTAAAATGCATAGATATACAATAACACAGTGTGAAAATTTAAAAGCATAATGAACAAAATAAATCATTCGTTTAGGAGCATAGATCTAACTTTGGCTGCTTCGGCAAGAAACTCGGCCACTATAGCTGTGATATCAGGATTAACATCCTTTAGAAGATACTGAATAGCTTTTTCCTTATTAGAACTAGAATTAAGAGGAAATAAAGATGACAACAATTCTTTGTGTAGGGCTGAGTGAAACTGACAGTCAAAAATAATATGATACATTGGATCCACAGATTTTAAAGGGCATGAACATAACCTTTCATGTAGGGGAATTTTATTAAACCGGCCTGAGAGCACTTTTGAGGGTAAAACATTTAGATGGGCTAATGTGAAGGCTATACAGTGTGAGGGCTGAACTAAGTTATGGAAAAAATGGGCCATCTGGCCATACTGAATTGGGAGATTCAACTGAGCCTGAGAGAATATACAAAATTGTGCAGGAGATAACATTTAAAGTTCAAATACAGATTGAATGGAACCCAAGGAGTCCAAGTGCCAGAAGCAGGTAGGTAACAGGATTGGATCCACAAGCAAGTGGATCCCAAAGTGCTAAAAGCCCACCCTCACCTCCACCGTAGGGTGGAGAAAGAGGTGTGGACATGTAATTTTCCCTTGTTTATTTCTTATTTTGGCACCTACGGGACCAAATGTCCCTTTCCCATAACATTTTTTTCTGATATTCCAAAACAATAATCCAGGCTGAGCTTTTCTTATTGGTCATGAGACTGGTCTGGTTTGTGAGAGTTGCAGGTGTGTTCATGAATCTTCAGGCTTGGTCAGCAATCAGCAATGCATGCTGGGGCTTTCCGGTGTTTCAGACTGGGGTTCAAGGAAAAGTATTCTTGAATAACATGATAGTGTGTGCTAACATTTGGGGGGGAGTCTTCCCCCCCATATATGTGAAACCCAGTCCTATGCAATCTCGTCCTCATGGCATCTTAGCTTTGTTGTCAAAGTTAGTTATCTTAGCTTATCCCAGTCGACACACCAGTACCTGAACTCCCTCAGCCGAATCCAGAAATTTTCCCAAAGCCAATGGCACAATCACACAAAATAGGATCAAATTTTTATCAATCCATGTTTCTCTTCACCCCATAATATCATGTAGGGTCAAACATCATTGAGTTTCTCTCATGGGAGGAGTCTTCTGTGGTAAAAATCCATGTGGTAAAAATCCATTTGAACAAGCTTGGGCAAGTTGTCCCGCTTAACAAAAGCTTTCTCACAATACTAAGAGGTGCTTTCCCAGTGTTTACAGCTACTTGTGGGCAGTGTTCCCTCTAAGCCGAGTTAGTGTGAGCTAGCTCACAGTTTTTTAGCCTCCAGCTCACACATTTTTGTCTTAGCTCAGGAAGGATGACTCCAGAGCAAACTAATTTATGCAGTAGCCAAATCTCTTGCTCACAACTTTCATGCCAGTCACTCACAAAGTAGAGTTTTTGCTCACAAGACTCCACAGCCTAGAGGGAACATTGCTTGTGGGTTGATGTGCCTCGTGGAATGCACAACAGCCATTTGGGGATGCATGGTTGCAATGTCAGCAGCAGTCATAATTTCTGATGGCAAACTACAAAAGAGTTGGAAATCCATTTGGTTTGAAGATGGAGGTTGTAACTAGGCCAATTCCGGGTCAAAAAGGTACTGGATCAACGTATGTGTTCATTGGACACATCCAGAGTTAGAGAGTTGGAGACAGCTTTTGCATATACATTGTTGTTGTAGTTGTTTGAATTGCCATAGTCATATACTTTGACTGGTGGATGGTGTTCTGCAATTCAAGATCTACCCAAGTTCTTGGGAACTGCAGACGTATCTTTGCAGGATTCATGCTGTTGCAAGGAACACTGTCTTCTGGAGCTTAGCCGGTGTTATTTGCTCAATGCCCGGAATGTCCAGGTGTTTCTTGAGACTTCTAGGCACTGCTCCAAGGGCTCCAATTATTATTATTACTATTTCATTAAATTTTTATCCCACCCTTCCCCCAGCAGTTGAGGCTCGGGATGGTTAACAATATAAATTAAGAGCCAGTTTGATGTAGTGGTTAAGTGTGCGGACTCTAATCTGGGAGAACCGGTTTGATTCCCCACTCCTCCACTTGCACCTGGCTGAATGGCCTTGGGCAAGCCGTAGCTCTCATAAGGAGCTGTTCTCGAAAAAGAGCAGTTTCTGTCAAGAGCTCTCTCAGCCCCACCAACCTCACAGGCAGTGTTCCCTCTGAGTTAGTGTGAGCTAGCTCACAGTTTTTTAGCCTCTGGCTCACACATTTTTGTCCTAGCTCAGGAAGGATGGCTCCAGAACAAACTAATTTATGCAGCAGCCAAATCTCCTGCTCACAACTTTAATGCCAATAGCTCACAAAGTAGAATTTTTGCTCACAGGGCTCCATAGCTTAGAGGGAACTTTGCTCACAGGGTGTCTGTTGTGGGGAGGGGAAGGGAAAGGAGTTTGTAAGCCGCTCTGAGACACCTTTCGGTAGTGAAGGGCGGGGTATAAATCCAATCTCCTCCTCCTCCTCCTAAATGCAAAAACATAGATAGGCCCCGGCCAGACGTGCTGAAAAACACGCAGGGGGGGGGGGGAAGCGCGGCTATTTGCGCCGTCGCATTCTGATACACTATTATGTGATCAGACGCAACGGCTGCTTCTCCACAGCAAAGAGAATGACAGGGAGGCTTCCATAGGCGGCCCGTGGCAAAGCGTTTGCTAGTACATGTGGTGTGCTAGTTTTTTACTGCGCGGCTTCGGCGGCTTGCCACGGGTTCGCCATGGGAGTGCTACACCTCCCAGATGTTCCTGTGTGATCGCGCCCGGATACTCCGCGGGATTCCCGTGCCTTCAGCGGGGCAAATGCTCCATGTGACCGGAGCCCTTAAAATGCAAATATTTTGTAAAACAGTATACTGACGCTCTGGCACACATACATGCACTGCAAATTTAGGTAAATTAGCTACATATACGAACCCTCTCTCACCCCCAGCGTTATTTTATGGCATTTTGAATTTGAAGTTTAAAAAAAAAATGTCCCGGTCCTTAGCAGCCGGAGGGCTGTGCCGTGTAATTGCCCCTCCCTTGCCTGTTCTCTTCACCCAGCAAACAACTCGACAAGGGATTTACTTGGCCTCTGCCCTGTTGGTCTGACCCTGCAGGAGCTTTGGCCACTGTGTGAAACAGGATGCTGGTCTATGTTCCCTCTCAGCTGTGGAGTCTTGTGAGCAGAAATTCTACTTTGTGAGCTACCGGCAATTAAAGTTGTGAGCGAGTGATTTGGCCACTGCATAAATTAGTTTGCTCTGGAGCCATCCTTTCTGAGCCAAGACAAAAACGTGTGAGCCGGAGGCTAAAAAACGGTGAGCTGGCTCACACTAAGCTTAGAGGGAACACTGCTGGTCTAGATGGACGGCTGGCCTGATGCAGCAGTCTGTATTTACGTTCTTCAGGTTCCTTACATTTGGGATGGCAGACAGCTACCAAACTGTCCCTCTCCTTTTTTTGCTTTTGTTTTGACTTTTAATATTCTGCATGATTTTCATTTGGTCAGTGCATGACTTGCTAGTATGAAAAAAAAATATTTTGAGTATATCGGGTAGCCAGATAATGGGGGTTTATTGCACAGATTTATGTAAGATCTAGCATGGGGGAGGGGGTGCCTGGGAGCTTGCTGTATGTCTTGGATGTCTCTTTTGTTAACAGGCGTGATCTCATCTATTTCCAGTGTGGCACTATGGACCAAGGCCTTTATCTGAATCTGACCGAAAGGAATCTCCAGGATGCTCAGAAATTTATTCTGATGCACGAGGTCATTCAGCCAGTCACACCCGTTCCTTATTTCATGGAGGACAACAGCCGGTTTTCTCACGTGGTCGTGGATGTGGTACAAGGCAAAGAGATGCTCTTCCAAGTCATCTATTTGGCCACAGGTAAATGGCTGACTTACGGTCCTGGGGGATTCTTGTGGCCCCGGGCGCCCGCTCTTTAGCGTGTATGAGCCCCTCCCAAGACATCTGGTACAAATCCCACAGTTCACAGATGACTTTAAACAGGGGTCCCTGACCTTTTTGAGCCTGCAGGCACCTTTGCAATTCTGGTGCAGTGGGTGTGTGTATGTGTGTGTATAGCCACACAGTGGCTGCCACAAAATGGCTGCTGCAGGAGGCAGACCCAGCCGCAAAAGGGCTGCAGCTTACCTCAGGTCACACAATGAACACGCTTGTGTTGTGGTAGCAACTGCTGCCAAAACGGTATTCTGGAAAAATCTGCACAGCGAATCAAATCTCCAGCCGTGCCGGGCAAAAGCCACACCTGGCCCTGCCCACTCCATAAACACATTTGACGGCTCCAGAAGAGGGTTGCCGGGCAGCGTGCTTGGGGACCCCTGACTCAAGACTACATCCAGTGACTGATAAAATAATATAAATGATGAAATGAGTGTAAAATGGTACGGAAAGAGAAGTCCCATTTCGCAAGCATCCATTGTTGTTGTTGTTCAGTCGCACAGTCGAGTCCGACTCTCCGCGACCCCATGGACCAGCTCTTGCCAGGCCTTCCTGTCTTCCGCCGTCCTCTAAAGTTGGCTCAATTTCATGTTCGTTGCATCGGTGACACCGTCTAACCATCTCATCCTTTGCCGTCCCCGTCTTCTTTGACCTTCAGTCTTTCCCAGCATCAGGGTCTTCTCCAGGGAGTGCTCGCTTCACATTTGGTGGCCAAAGTATTTGAGCTTCAGTTTCATTATCTGGCCTTCCAGGGAACAGATTCTCCTCCCTACTCAGTCTTCTGGTGGTTACAGATTCAGTACTGAACTGAAAACACTTTAATATGTAGACTTCATTGTAGACTGTGAATTCCCCCCCAAAAGGCTCAACACAGGTAATAAATGCATGAAGCTGCCTTATTTTAAGTCAGACCACTAGTCCATCAATGGCTAGTCTTGTCTACTCAGACTGGCAGTGGTTCTCCTGGGTCTCAGGCAGAGGTCTTTCACATCACCTACAACACGGGACCAGAACAAAGCTAAGAAACAAACGACTGAAATGCAAGCTGGACATTTTGAGAATGTTCTCTGACTTCGAAAATGCTAAAATGTGAATATGGTACAAAATGTCCTTTTCCCCTTCCCGTGCTGACTTAACAGCGATCCGCTGTGAGCTGTATGCAGAAAGTGTTAAGCTGAGAAAAGTGTTTCTGCATCAGAACGGTTTTCAACGGCTTCTAGCCTCCCCTCCCCTGCACCACAAGGCTCTAGATAATTAGTTTTCATTCCTCATGAAGTTGGTGAGAAATATTAAATATTAAGGCAATTTTTGGTATAATCTCAGCAACATTACTGAGGGTTTAAAAAAACAACGCCTTGATGACAAAATAAAAGCTATTCGGGTTAAAGTGTGTACAATACCCTTTGTATGGTAGATAATGCAGTCGAGGCAAACGGTCTCCTAAGAGATAATCCAGCAGTTTCTGTATCGGATTGCATCTGTTGGTGTACAGGTGCAAATCTTGAATGTGTAGTGTAAGCATGCATCTGTTTCTGTATGTGGTCTGTATGTGAGAGCGGGGCTAGAAGTAAACCTTTCACCCCACAGCACTCTGGAAAAAAACATCCGTTGGCTATCCTCTGTTTCTCCTGCTTCTCTTGTAACGCCCCTTTCCCCCCTCACCAACAATCAAATGCACATGAAAGCTTATACTCAAAATTAAACTTTGTTGGTCTTAAAGGGGCCCCTGGACTCAAACGTTATTCCACCCTTGAGCATAATATTCATTTTTTGGATTGCTGTCTATATGATCAGGGTGTCTGATATCTCTGTCTATATAATCTGTATACAACATCTGTCTATATAATCAGTCAATCCGAAAAGAAATCAACCCTGATTGTTCCCTGGAAGGCCAGATAATGAAACTGAAGCTCAAATACTTTGGCCACCCAATGAGAAGGGAGCACTCACTGGAGAAGACCCTGATGCTGGGAAAGATTGAAGGTCAAAGAAGACGGGGACGGCAAAGGACGAGATGGTTAGACAGTGTCATCGATGCAACGGACATGAAGTTGAGCAAACTTCAGAGGACGGCGGAAGACAGGAGGGGCTGGCGTGATCTGGTCCATGGGGTCCCGAAGAGTCGGACTCGACTGTGCGACTGAACAACAACAACTATATGATCAGAGGATAAATATGACTCTAAGTCAGCCTGTAAGCACTGACAGCCGTAATACAAACACCAGACCATCTTCCCCCAACACATCCCACCCCACCTCTCTTTCACTGTACATCCCATTATGGGAAAAATCATGGAAGGTCAAACTCATGGACCTTATAGCAGGAACTCCTTTGCATATTAGGTGACAACCCCCTAATGTAGCCAATCCTCCAAGAGCTTACAGAGCTCTTGGAGGATTGGCTACACGAGGGGTGTGTCGCCTAATAGGGAGCGGTGGCGCAGGTGGCGCAGGTGGCTAAATGCCTGCTAGTAACATCTATGAACAGCTGCTACAGCTGTTTGAAACCCGCCACGGCCAGAATGAGCACCTGGCCCTTGGCCCAGCTCCCGCTAACCCAGCGGTTCGAAAGCAGGAATTAACATCAAAACTTCGAGTAGATAAATTGGGTACCTACCTTAGATGGTAGGGAGCACCCTCCCCCGTCGAGGAGGTTTGTGGAGTGTCGGTGGCGAGCGGTGAATGGCAGAGCGGCGAGCGGCAAAAAGATGGCGACCGAGTGCAACATCCACGGCGGACCGGACGCAGTGGAGAGGCGGAGCCAGGAGACGCGAGGTTTGTGGAAGGCGGAGGCGCGGCGGTGCCTAAGCGGACGGAGCCGGAGCCACGCCGAAGCGTACCTGTGCACCAGAGGGGCCTGCCGATCCACCACCGGAAAACCGTGAGGAGAAGGAGGAAGTGAGAGCCGGAAGCCGGAAAAAGCCGAGCCGACAAGCCGACCGGGAGAAAGAAGATCAACAAAGACCTCCACAGGGTGCCGGTAGGGCAATCCCCATCCCCAGTATATGTGGCCATAGGTAGGGATAAGCGATTAACTGTAAGCCGCTCAGAGACCCCCCTGGGGGTTCGAGCGGGGTAGAAAGTCGAAAGATAAATAAATAAATAAATAAGTAAATAATAGGCAAAGGAGTCCCTGCTACAAAAAGAGCCCTGCGTTACGCTGAAATGAAAGCAAGTGGGGTTCTCCCTTGATCTCTCCCTGACAAATCCCCTTATGCTCCTGAAAACTCCCCACATTTCTCCCCGCTGGGAACCCAAAGTAGCTCACACTCTTCTCCTCTCTCTTCCATTTTATCCTCCCAACAACCACCCTATAAAGTAGGCTAGGCTGAGCGTGTGTGAGTGGCCCCAGGTCACCCAGCAAGCTTTTGTAGCACAACGGGGGTTCAAACCGGGTTCTCCCAGACCTTAGTCTGACACATGGACCACTGTGCTAAGAAAGGCAAGAGAACACGTGCACTCCATCCTCTTCTATTCTCTTTCATGGCAGGGCACTTCCTTTCCCCCTCGCTGCTTCCCCCCCTCACCTCTCCTCCGGCTTGCTAGCCAGGGAGAGATTATTGGTTATCCAGGCCACTTTGGAACTGTCGGTTTTCTCCCTGTGGCAGGCTTCTGCATAGCTGGGCCAATGTTATGAAATGACCCAGTGGTGCTGGCAATGCCCAGCTTCCTGGTCTTCCCAATGGAAAGGGCATCCCTGCCCCCCAGTAGGGTGCCGTTTCGTTATCAGAGTCCGTGTAATCAGTCTGTGTAATCAGTTCCACCTGTGTGGTTAGGTACCAAAACATTATCCTAGTGGCGCAAGAGCTGTTGACAGAAAACCAACTGCTACTTGGCTTGGGCAGCACTTAAAAGGCCCTAAAATACGTTTGTGATTGCAAGCTTCAGGGTAGAAGGCTACATGTAGATTGGCAAGGCTTTTGCCTCCACCCCACTGAGATCACACCCACTTCTGCAGGCCCCGATTCACAAGCTCTTCCTTTGGGGAGAAACTCTAGGCTTCCACACTTGGATACCTTTGGTTCAACCAATCTCTGTTTGAAAGACATCCCCTGGTAGTGCGAAAGGGCCATATCAAAGGTGGCCCTGGTCTATGGCTGCATGTCTGAAATGGTTTCTTGAAGTCTCTTGTTTTCCAGCCAAGGCCCCTGGAGCATCTGTTGTGCGGTGCCTGATCTAGGGTTGGGGGGGGGCACTGCATTACCAAAGGCCAGGTGGAAAGCACCATCTTCTGGCTCTGAAGCAGATAGGCAGGCATTGTTTAAAACCTGGCAGATCTCATGACAGAGAAATTAGACAAGCACGACTATTGCTCATTGGTTTGTTCATTCTCCGGCAAAATCCAGTTGCATCTGATTGAAGCAGGAGCTTCTCTTCCGAATGCTTGTCAAATGCACAGACGCAGCTATTAAAAGGATAAGCCTAAGGAAGCCATTCGGAGGAATGTGACAAAATAACCATAATTACCCTATTTGGTGTCATATAAGCATTTGGGTGATGTGACAAGGAAATGTCAAAATACTTACTTGGTTCAGAAAATGTACATCTGACGGTCTCCTAGCATTCTTGAGATGGAATTAAAAGCACACACTAAACGGCACAAAGGAAATTCGAGTGAATTGTCATTTAGCACGATGCCCTTTTAAGTCTCGGAGGAGTTTGTAAATGAATCTAATTATACGCATGTTTTTGAGGCCTGTGTACCTCTAATGGGTCTCCATATTTTATCATTGACAGCATGAAGACCGCATTAATTTTTTCCTGGCATCCTTGGCTCAGCTCAGTAATGATGCACAGCAAGGGTATATTTTAGCTGAGGTTAGTTTGTGAAACCAGGATTCAGTTCACAGACCATCATTCAAATCTTGGTTTGCTTTGACAAAATACTGCTTTCATGTCCTTCTCTCTCTCTCACCTTGGAGGGTGTTTCCAGAGAACAAACCTGGATTAAGACAGGATGTCAGCATTCCGATATCACACAAACACATGGAGGAATTTCAGACAGACGATATAATCCGGAAGAGGAACGGTTCCCAGACGGTTTCTGGTCTGTCATTTCAGACAGAACCGTTTTAGAACCGGTTCCCTACCGGAATATATTTGTAATTTCAGACACAAACGCTTCTGTCCAATTTAGGAAATTGGGCTGAAGCATTTTACCTGTCAACCGCTTCCAAGTAGTCTTCAGTTTCCTCTCCCGGTTGCAATGCGCTTTTCCACGCTGTTTTTCGCCCGCGCGGGCGATTTCCAGCTTTTTAAAAAAACAAAATGTTTGCTTTATAGTGTTATAGTGCTATAACACTATAACGGAACAGCAATATATCAACACCATTTGAATGCCTGGAGTGTTTTGTTATAGTGCTATAACGCTATAAAGCGAACGTTCCAAAAAAAGAAGCCGGAGATCGCCCGCGCGGGCAAAAAACGGTGGGGAAAAAGCGGTGCAGTCTAAAATGGCAAAGTGCTTCAGATCCAGCTCTTTACCAGAAGGGGAAAGCCATGTGTGAAATGGCAGCCCTATACCGGTTTACTCCATGATGGATCAAAAACAGCTTCAAAACGGGTTAAAAAGGGTAATGTGAAATTCCTCATTGTCTCACTAACCTGTTAGAGTTCTTTGAGGGGGTGAACAAACATGTGGACAAGGGGGACCCAATGTCAGGTTCCACAGCCAAACAAAGGAGTACACGCTTATCATAAGGTTATACTTTATTGTAAGAGCTATAGAGGCAGTAACATCATCACTGTTAGGAATGGCTACGTTCCTACAAGCATAATAGGATATAGGGTATTTGTATGCACCCCCACACACACACACTCTTAGGCTAATCGGCCTGACTCCCGCGCGCGGGAGGATGGAGCCCCAGGCCGTTAAAGCCAAAGCTGGGAATAGAAACTAATCCCATGGGTAAATGATGGGAAGACACTACACAGGCAGCTTGCAAGGTCAGAGATAATAAAGAGCAAAGGAATGAGGCAGCAGTTGGTACACAGGTCAAGCAGATGCACTCTTGCCCATAAACATCATGGTAGCATAGCTGACACCCAGTAGATATTGTTTACCTAGACTTACAGAAAGCTTTTGATAAAGTTCCTAATCAAAGGCTCCTAAGCAAACTCAGTAGTCATGGGATAAGAGGACAAGTCCTCTTGTGAATTAAAGAAGAAGAAGAAGAGATTGGATTTATACCCCGCCCTTCACTTGGCGTCTCAGAGCAGCTTACAAACTCCTTTCCCTTCCCCAGAATAGACACCCTGTGAGGTGGGTGGGGCTGAGAGAACTCTGACACAAACTGCTCTTTTTCAAGGACAGCTGTGCCAGAGCTTGTGACTGACCCAAGGTCACATCAGCAGGTGCAAGTGGAGGAGTGGGGGAATCAAACCCGGTTCTCCCAGATTAGAGTCCGCACACTTAACCACTACACCAAACTGGCTCTCTAAAAACTGGTTAATTCACAGGAAACAGAGAGTGAGTATAAATGCACACTGCAAGCTTGTGCCACCTTATTTTGCCTCAGGCATGCAGTGAAGGGAGAGGGAGTTTAACAACATCACCCACTGTTCAGTTGTGTTATTCGTAACTAGCCCTTCTGCTCTGTTGTTGGCATTTTAAAGACAAGAGGTATGGCTTTAAAAACACACATCCTCCACCCTCTTAAAATGCTAAGAAGAAAGCAGGGGGGCTGTTTTTGAATAGCAGAACTGAGTCGAAGTGCATGGTACCACTGCAAATGGAGGCTGCCCAAACCTGCAACCTTCCAGGACATTCAATGGCTGACCTCAAAGTAGCTGTTTAATTGCAAAAGAACTTCAGGAACAGAATGGAAAGGGAAATAGCTGAATTACAAGTTATTGCAACACTTGGAACAAACACCCCACCGGGACTTAACAGGGATATTGGTTTCTTATCCCATTACACATGCTAACGCATTCAGTCCTCATGTATGTATTCTCACCAAGAAGGGCTATACATCCTCTTTATTTTGATGTTTTTCTTTTCTTTTTTTGAGATAGTATATTATAATAGTGATTGTGATGCAATGCAATATCTTGTCGATCTCTGACATTACCCCCAAGAAAAGGATTCTGCCAGTTAACTCCATGTTTCATTGAAGCAAAGCATTATTACTACTCTTAGCAATTAAGAATATAACTGAATATGTAATGTAATTTGGAATGGTAGATTTAAATGCAGTTCTTTGGAGGACAAGGAAAACACTCTACACAGCTAAGATGCTGTAAAATTCACCTCCATGCTTGAAAGGAGATGGATGGGGGTCTAAGGATGGGATTCTCACAAATTAGGGCACATCAATCTCCAGTTCTAACATATTTATTACCTATGTTGTCCCCCCCCCCCACAGATGATAACCAGGAACCAATCTTGTCATTCTTTTGATCTGTTAAAAAAAATGTCCTCACTATTTTGCATGCTAATTTAACAAACCACTCCTATATATACAACTATGGCCCTGGTCACACGGGAGGATTTGCCCTGCAAGAGGGACGGATTGGGGGCGCATCAAGCGGGCGCGATCACACTGCAACATTTGGGAAGTGTCACGCACCCGTCACTGATCTGGCCCTTCGGCCTGAAAAAAGCGCATTTAAAAGGTACTACCTTTTGAGCACTACCTTACGGATGATGCGCGGCAACTCCAGGGGTCTGGTCGGGGAAGCGCTGGTAACCCATCACAGCCAGCACTGTTCCCCGTCCCACACATGTGCACAACCGCGCTACTGCCAGTTTGCTGCACAACGTGTGATCAGCTGCCAGAGTACGGAGCTGCGGGGGCAGTGTTCCCTCTAAGCTGAGTTACTGTGAGCTAGCTCACAGTTTTTTGGCCTCCAGCTCACAGATTTTTGTCTTAGCTCTGAAAGGATGGCTCCAGAGCAAACTAATTTATGCAGTAGCCAAATCACTTGCTCACAATTTTAATGCCAGTAGCTCACAAAGTAGAATTTCTGCTCACAAGACTCCACGGCTTAGAGGGAACATTGCGCGCGTCCCCTGCCGGTGGCCAGGAGGCACCTGGCAACCCTCTTTTTGCTCCGGCTCTAATTTGCCTCCCTTCAGCAGCGGATCATCCCGCTCATGTGACCGGGACCTATGATATGTGATTCCATTTCGTCATCTGACAAAGTGTTCATGCACACGAAAGCTCAGACCTTGAATAAAACTTTGTTGGTCTCAAAGGTGCTGCTGGACTCCAACTTTGTTCTGTTGCTACCCACCTTGATCTATCTGCAGCTTCCATGTTATGGGAGGAACAGATACATGTTCTTGGTGTTCTCTCTCTGAGTTCAAATTCTAACTGGTGTTGCTCTGAGAGTCTAGAATGGCTCTAAAGAGGTTGCAAGAAACAGCAGGGCTATTTTTGGGCAGGAACGCACAGGAACGGAGTTCCGGCTGGCTCCCAAGTTGGCCACGCCCAGCAGGAACTCATTAGCATAATAGGCCACACCCAACAGCAGGAACTCATTAGGATTGGCTACATTAGGGGTGTGTGGCCTAACATGCAAAGGAGTTCCTGCTACAAAAAAAGCCCTGGGTTTTGACAACAAACAAGGTAAACAGAACAACAAGCAAAAGGTGGGTGTGGCTGGATGACTTCGGGTAACATGGAGGAGTGGCCTAATATGCCAATAAGTTGCACTGTCAGAGGTGTGGCCTAATATGCTAATGAGTTCTTGCTGTTGGGTGTGGCCTATTATGCTAATACGTTCCTGCTGGGCTTTTTCTACAAAAAGAGCCCTGAGAAACAGTATGTCTTGAGATACAAGGGATGGTTCCTTCCAGCCCCCAGCCTCCCGTGGGCAGCTTGCCTGCTTCCTTCCTTGTGTGCTACACCACGGCTCATTTGATCTTCTAAGGCAAAGTGGATAGATGATTTCGCTCGAATGACGAAGGACTTGTGAGTAAAAGCGTACTTGTCTAGCAAGCTTTGTGTGTCAGATTCTTACGACCTTCTCCCTTGCCTTACAGACCACGGCACTATCAAGAAGGTTCTGGCTCCCGTTAATCAGACAGCGAGCAGCTGCTTGTTGGAGGAGATTGAGATTTTCCCAGAGAAGCAATGGGAGCCCATCCGGAGCCTGCAGATTTCGCACAGCCGGAGTGCTCTCTACGTGGGCCTCCAGGGAAGCGTCGTGAAGATCCCGCTGAAGAGATGCCAGTTCCACAAAACACGCAGGTCTGTGGAGCCGCCTGGCTGACTTACTTCGAGGGAAGTGCAAAATCCAATGATCCCTTGGAGGAGAAAGCAAAGGGCCGGATCCAGTCAGCTTTTCCTCTCAGTCTTGTCCAATTCCCCTCTTTACTATTGGCTCCCCATCCCACATGCCTTTCATCCAGGGGTCATTTCCTGCCGGAGCGCACAGGAGCGGAGCTCCGGTAGTAAAGAGCCCAGGGGGCGGGCACATACAAGAAGCCCCACCCCCTGCTCCCAGCAGCCCTCAGTCAGAGCAGGAAGCAGCCAGTTAAGTTGCAGAGCCCTCCCCCCCGGCCCAAAACAGTCCAGTGGCACCTTTAAGACCAAGTTTCATTCAGGTAAAAGCTCTCCCTCCTCTGCGAGGACAGATCTGCACGTTCCTCCCCCCCCCCCAAATAGCTGGCAATCCAAAACAGTCCAGTGGAGCCTGAGCGGTGGGTGTCACCTTCTGACACACTTCCGGTGATGTCAGGGGGTGTGGCATATGCAAATAAGTTATGCTAATGAGTTAAGCTAATGAGCTCCTTCACCTCTTTTTCTACGAAATGACCCCTGCTTTCATCCATAACATTTCCACAATCCCCAGAGCAGCATTTTTGGGAGTTTCTCAAGTGGACTCCTTATTAACTCTTGTCAGCAATTGAAAAGCTGACTCGACTGAACTCAGAGGCTACAATTATCTTACTATTAGGACTATCAGGAAATGGAAACATCTTTCTGTGTGATACCTCTGAGGATAGCAGTCACAGCTGCTGGCGAAACGCCAGGTACCACAATGCCAAGACCACAGCCATATAGCCCAGCAAATCTACAACAACTAATGAACTCCGGCCAAGAAAGCCTCTGACAACATAAATTTAAACATTGTGTGCCTTTTAATCATCCGTCTTTTAGCCACTTTATTTAAATGTAAATAAGTGCCCGTATTTCTGAGACTTCAGTGTAGGCCTGCTTTTGAAATATTGAAAGTGTAAATATACCTTGCAGTTCAATCTGCAGAAAACCACAGCGCTGTTGGAAGGGGATGCCATTGTTTTCCTTTTTCGCTCCTTGTTGCTGTAATGTGCCAGAATCAAAATACCCCCCAGATGTGTTCTTCCAACAGGCAGTCCTACCAATTCATCAATAGAAGCTTGGTTGATTGATTTTTTCCCCCCAATAAAAACCTTGCATCCCTAAAAACTGTCTACCCTCAGCAATAGGATATTTGTGGGCAATGTATTCATTCTCCAGAGATCTATACAAATGGCTAAAATTACCAGGAGGATTTTTTTTTTTTTTTAGTATTTTTAGTACTAAAAACCAGGGCTCTTTTTGTAGAAAAAGCCCAGCAGGAACTCATTAGCATAATAGGCCACACCCAACAGCATAACAGCCCATAACGTCCATTCATTTCCTGTGGGATTGCATGAGAGGCATAACAAACGTGTATTCAGGGCTATTTTTGGGCAGGAACGCACAGGAACGGAGTTCCGGCTGGCTCCCGAGTTGGCCACGCCCAGCAGGAACTCATTAGCATAACAGGCCACACCCAACAGCAGAAACTCATTAGGATTGGCTACGTTAGGGGTGTGTGGCCTAACATGCAAAGGAGTTCCTGCTACCAAAAAAGGCCCTGGGTTTTGACAACAAACAAGGTAAACAGAATAAGAAGCAAAAGGTGGGTGTGGCTGGATGAGCACACTTCTGGTAACATGGGGGTGTGGCCTAATAGGCTAATGAGCTGTGTTGTCAGGGGTGTGACATAATATGCTAATGAGTTTCTGCTGTTGGGTTTGGCCTATTATGCTAATGAGTTCCTGCTAGGCTTTTTCTACAAAAAAAGCCCTGTGTGTATTTAAAACACATAGAAAAGTGAGCTATCCTTCTGCAATGGAGAGAAGGATAGGCCCAAGATCTCTCTCTCGCTTTCTTAAATCAACACATACCATGTGGCCCCAAGTGCCACCTTTGAGCTGTCCAATTCTGCCTTCTCAATCTCTGGATGTTACAACTTTATCCCCACATTCAGCTTCAGGATTGGGGAAGGAGGACAGGTTTCTGCCGCGCTGGCTCAGCACTCGGGGGCTATGTTCACTTTGGAGGAACAGGGACGGAAGGTCATGGTTGCAACAGCCAGGCCTTTGCTTCTCCTGATGGATGGGGAGGAGAAGGAGGTGGGTAGGCCTTGCGAAAGGGGAAACTTCTCACTCATCTCTCCCTCCACCCTCTTGTCCAGTTAAGAAATGTCGACATTTCTCCAAGTACAGACGTGTGGATTATCATACTGCAGTCTGATGTTTTGGGTTTGGATTTTCAGCACGTGTGTCGGATCCCAGGATCCTTACTGCGGCTGGGATCAGGTACTGAAGAAATGCACGCCACTAGAAGAAAGCCTGAGCATGAGCCAGTGGGAGCAAAGCATCGCCATGTGTCCGGTAAGTTCCAGAATGATCCTTCATCTTCTTTGCACCCCTCTCGTGTCCTTGTGACCCTTGAAGGGACACTCAGATTAGTCAAGTTCATTAATTATACTCATATAACGTTGGTTGAGCTGCGGTGGCTCAAGTGATTAAGGCGCTGAACTGCAGGCTGTGGAAGGTCAGTAGTTCAGCAGTTCGAGACCCGAGTGTGCCGCATCACAGAGTGAGCTCCCGTCTCTAGTTCCAGCTCCTGGCAACCTAGCAGTTCGAAAGCAAGAAATTGCAAGTAGATAAATAGGTACCACTTTGGTGGGAAGGGAAAAGCGTTCCGTGCGCCTCGGTGTTTAGTCATTCCGGCCACATGACCACGGAAACGTCTTCGGACAGTGCTGGCTCTTCAGCTTTGAAACGGAGATGAGCACCGCAACCCTAGATTCGAACTTGACTGGCTTTCGAGCAAGGGAACCTTTACCTTTACCTTTAACATAGGTTGAAGCTTTTGCGCTCTCGCGTTTGTGTTACTAGCTTAACCTTTCCCTCTGTTTGTACCCCTCTGTTGTAAAGCTGAACATATATATGGATAGTTAAATTTGTCCTCTGAGTTAAATGTGTCACATATAAAAATACGCTGTTGTGTTAGGTGAGTCACTGGGACATACTGGCATGTAGGGAGGGGCTGTGGTTTAGTGGCAGAGTATCTGCTGGGCATGCGGAAGGTCCCGGGTTCAATCCTTGGCACCTCGCACAAGGGAATATGAGCTATAACTTCCTTTTCTTTTTAGTTAGGAACAAGGATATTGTCCAAAATACAAGGTGGAAAAAATGTAAAAAGATATAACTTGTTAATGTATGAGGTAATTTACCAGACAAAATAAGGTTGTTAATGGAACAGAATAGCAAACTGTTTAGAATGTTAGAGGTAAAAGCCAATCAAGTCGCATATGCAAGTGACCTCTGTGTTCCGAGGCAGAGGCCAATGAGGCTGCATATGCAAATAACCTCTGTGTTCTGACTGGCTATGGGGGGGGGGGAGGAACAGCAAACTGTTTAGAATGTTGGAGGCGAGACTCAAGCAATGCAGCCTGTGGATAGGGACAGATTTTGAGTGACACACCAGGGCGCCAACCAGTTCCAGAGCGTGTGGAATGTTCTAGAGAAGTGCCACCACCATTTGGCTTTTATATATAAGGGAGAAGGGAGATTGTATTGGTCTCAGGGGTCTGCACATTTTGGTTTGACTGGCCATAATTTCACGGTTACCACAGACCCATCCCCTCCCTCCCTCAAAGCCTTTACAAATATTGGGGGACTTGAGAATAGACAGTGGTGGTGTATGTGCACACCCTATCAGCTGCCACAAAGGTTCTCAGCTGGAAGGAAGAGATTTACAAGCACCCGGCCGTCTTTCCCCTTCTCCCCGGGTTCATTTCTAGCTCAGGTGAGAGCACGGGGGGGGGGGCTCTGCTCTTTGGCCAGCTTCACCAGTTTGGTGTAGTGGTTAGGTGTGCAGACTCTAATCGTGGAGAACCAGGTTTGATTCTCTACTCCTCCTCTTGCAGCTGCTGGATGACCTTGGGCAAGCCACAGTTCTGTCAGAACTGTTCTCAAAAGAGCAGTTCTCGAAAGAGCTCTCTCAGCCCCACCTACCTCACAGGGTGTCTGTTCTGGGGAGGTGAAGGGAAAGGAGTTTGTAAGCCGCTCTGAGACTCCGAGTGAAGGGCGGGGTATAAATCCAATCTCCACCTCCTCCTCCTCCTCCTCCTCTTCTTCTTCTTCACACACTCTAATCTGGAGAGAACTGGGTTTGATTTCCGACTCCTCCACTTGCAGCTGTTCTCTCAAGGGCAGTTCTGAGGAGAGCTCTCTCAGCCCCACCTTCCTCACAGGGTGTCTGTTGTGGGGAAGGGAAAGGAGTTTGTCAGCTGCTCTGAGACGCCGAGTGAAGGGCGGGATATAAATCCAATCTCCTCCTCCTCCTCCTCCTTCTCCTTCTTCTTCTGCTGTAAGAGAGTCTCCCACCCTGAGTCTTCCAGTGACCACCTCGCTTCTTGTGGGATCTATCGAAGGTGTTCCCATCTTCTTGGCAACCCAACAGTCTCTCACTAGGCTGCCCAGTCCCTTTTGGCAACAGGAGATGCTTAGGCTCCATTGCCATTGGCAGCAGAGCTTCTCATGAGGCCATCCTGCTGGCCTACCCAGGGTGCACCTTTCTCCCTAGGGTGTCTGCCCGGCCCACTGTTTCCACCCCACAGAGAAGACCGGTGGCTGTCTCCACGGGGCTCTCTCTCTCTCTCTCTCTCTCGCTGGGCTTCAGTGTCAGCATACTGTTATGTATTGCAGGCAAGATGACAGCCAGGTGATGTGAGTCCATTAGATCATCTTGATCTGAAGGTGACAGAAGTAGTGTCATGTGACAGGTCACTAGATCAATGTTGCGTCATTCTCACATAGGGTTGCCAAGTCAAAATATCTTACCGGCGGGGGGAGCCTTGCTGGGCTCCGGGAGCTGTCCTTCAATGCGCGCGTGCGCTGCCAGCACATCTCCGGAAGTGCCGCGCGACGTCGATCACGTTGAAGGCGTGGCCCCGATCGTCGGAGGGAAAACCAGAGTTTTCCCTCTGACTATTGGGGCCACGCCCCCAACGCAATTGACGTGGTTGCGTCACCTCTGGTGACGCAGCCACGCTGCGCTTCGGGGGGCGGAGTTCCCCCCGGGGCCCGATTCTGCGGCAGCAGAAATTGGGCCTCCGAAGCAGGGATTTACCCGCCCGCACTTGGCAGCCCTATTCTCACAGGAGTCGCAGTGAGTCAGCACTTCAATGGGATTGGTGCTTCATGGTATATATTCTGTGCACTCTGTATGTGATTCATCACTCTTATGAATTGGATTCCTCGCGAAGCACATTTTTTAGTCTGCCTGAAAAATTGGAGTCTACCAGTGCTAACTTGGACTGTATGTATATTATTGTAAATAAAACCACTGTATATAGTTCAGCACTAGCCTATTGTGGATGGCATCATTAGACGCGCTTCCACTACCCTGACATTCAGAACAGGGAGAAGCCGCGTGAGTCAGCACCGTCGCTTCTGCACACTCCACGGGATAAGCAGCAGGGCTATTTTTGGGCAGGAACGCACAGGAACGGAGTTCCGGCTGGCTCCTGAGTTGGCCACGCCCAGCAGGAACTCATTAGCATAATAGGCCACACCCAACAGCAGAAACTCATTAGGATTGGCTACATTAGGGGTGTGTGGCCTAGTTCCTGCTACAAAAAAAGGCCCTGGGTTTTGACAACAAACAAGGTAAACAGAATAGCAAGCAAAAGGTGAGCGTGGCTGGATGACCACACTTCTGGTAACATGGGGGTGTGGCCTAATGTGCTAATGAGCTCTGCTGGCAGGAGGTGTGGCCCAATATGCTAATGAGTTCCTGCTGTTGGGTGTGGCCTATTATGCTAATGAGTTCCTGCTGGGCTTTTTCTACAAAAAGAGCCTTGATAAGCAGTCAATCTCCACCAGCTCAGGAGGGGAGGAGGGTTTTTTCAGAAAGACCCTCACCAGAAAGGCACTTGCTGTTGGCAAGCTAGTGCATGGAGACGGGAGGGTCTGACCAAATGGGGTCAGGGAGGGGCTGCAGCTCAGCGATAGACCTTCCGCTTGGCATGTAGAAAGTCCCAGGTTCAATCCCTGGCATCTCTAGCTAAAGCGATCAGGTGGTTGGTGATGTTAAAAGAACCCAGCCTGAGACCCTGGAGAGACCCCCCGACAGTCTGAGTAGGCCCTACTGGCCTGGGTGGACCAAAGGTCTGACTCAGCGCGAGGCAGCTTCATGCGTTCCTATGTTCTCCCTTCATGCCGTAACATTTCAGAAAGATCCAGGTGGTCGGCTGTGTTGGTCTGAAGCAATAGAACTAAGTTAGAGTCCAGTGGCAGCTTTAAGGCCAACGAAGGTTTATTCAAGGGGTGAGCTTTCATGTGCAAGGCACGCTTCGTCAAATACGTCAGAAAGGCAGGCAAGGTTCAAACTTCTAGCGAGAATGAACAGCAAATTAACATGCGACGTGATGATGATCGAGATGTGCAAAGTGACACTAAGTTAAGGTTATAGGGTCAACAGTTATAACATAAGAACATAAGAAAAGCCAATGTTGGATCAGGCCAATGGCCCATTTAGTCCAACACTGTGTCACACAGTGGCTCAAAATACCAGGTGCCATCAGGAGGTCCAGCAGTGGGGCCAGGAGGACACTAGAAGCCCTCCCACTGTTGCCCTCCCCCCAAGCACCAAGAATACAGAGCATCACTTGCCCCAGCCTGAGAGTTCCTATCTATACCTTGTGGCTAATAGCCACTGAAGGATCTCTGCTCCATATGTTGATCCAATTCATAAGAACATAAGAGACGCCAATGTTGGATCAGGCCGATGGCCCATCCAGTCCAACACTCTGTGTCACACATTGGCCAGAAATACCAGGTGCCATCAGGAAGTCCAGCAGTGGGGCCAGGACACTAGAAGCCCTCCCACTGTTGCCCCCCCCGAGCACCAAGAATACAGAGCGTTACTTGCCCCAGACTGAGAGTTCCTATCTATACCTTGTGGCTAATAGCTACTGGTAAAGGTCAAAGAAGACGGGGACGGCAAAGGATGAGATGGTTAGACAGTGTCATAGATGCAGTGAACATGAAGTTGAGCAAACTTCAGAGGACGGTGGAAGACTGGAAGGCTTGGCATGATCTGGTCCATGGGGTTGCGAAGAGTCGGACTCGACTGTGCGACTGAACAACAACAATAGCCACTGATGGACTTCTGCTCCATATGTTTATCCAAATCCCTCTTGAAGCCGTCCATGCTTGCAGCCGCCACCACCTCCTGTGGCAGTTAATTCCATGTATTAATCACTCTTTGGGTGAAGAAGCTCTTCCTTTAATCTGTTCTAACCCGACTGCTCAGCAATTTCATTGAGTGCCCACAAGTTCTTGTAAATATGTCAGACTAGCAGATAAATGTCTAAAGGTGTCTTTTCTGATTGTGGGAAGTGTCTGGGAATCTTCATTCTCTCCTGTCAGGCGTGGAGGGCACTTAATACTACCTCCCCCTCCAGAAAATGCTGTTATTTCAGCAGACATCCTAATATCCCTTGCATACATTCAGTGTTCTAATATACTATTCTGAAAAAGAAATATACTAAAATACATTAGAATTCAGACATTATGCTAAAATATATTCAAATAAATACATTAAAATACATTTAGTGTCACTTTGCATATTTCTTTTCTTTTTTTTAAACTGCCCCCAAAGGGGCAGGGTTTTATTACATTTTCCACACAACACACACAAACAATCATAACATATACATACATATACATACATACAAACAGTACAAACAGATACATGGAGGTTATTTTCAATTTTTACCACTATTTATACTGGTGCCTATTCCACCTTAATAACAATTTCTCATGAGCTGTGTAAGCAACTTTTCTATCTCTATCATCCTAACAGGTATATATTTCATTTAGTATACTCTTAGTCTGTCACTCTGCATATTTCGATCATCATCACGTTGCATGTTAATTGGCTGTTCATTGTCCGGCTATAAGTTTGAACCTTGCCTGCCTTTCTGACGTATTTGGCCTACCGTGCCTTGCACAGGAAAGCTCAAGCCCTGGATAAACCTCTGTTGGTCTTAAAGGTGTGACTCTAAATTTTAGAAAGAGTTCTGCATGGACGCCAGTGGCAAAGCAGTTAATAAAGAGGCAGAGGAGATGGCTTTTCTGTGCAAAGCTGGAGGTACACGGCATTGGTGATCAGAGACAGTCCCGTCAGGGTGTCAGATTGTCAATGATGACAACAGGAATGACCTTTGCATTTGTGGTTTGCTTGATGCACTGAACAGGGGAGAGGAATCAGGGATTACAGCACCGTTCTCAGCGGCGTCACGTCCTTCTAAGTCCATTGAAGTCAAAGCAACTCTGTTTAGGATTGAACTGGTTCATTATGATACTCTTGATCTGGAACAGCAAGGGAGTTACAGCGGATGTGTCCACGGAGTGCAGTAAAAGCTCATATTTCTACTGGTTTGAAGTTCCAGTGTGATCTGTTAGAAAATATGCTTCAGGATAAACTTCCGATGAGCATCTATAAAAGGGCGTCTTCACCGGAGGCTCTTTAAAGAGATGCTTTCCCTTCGGCTTCTTTCTGGGCCATATATGTGTGCATTAAATGGAACAGCAAAAAAATGAAAGTGAGACTATTTTCATAAAGCACCTAAAGAAATCATGATGGCGGCAGGAAACCAGGCTTTTAGATACAGCCATTGTATCTGCAGATTACAGACTACGGCACAGCTGTTGTCGGTGTTGAATGGCTGGATGAACCTTGGCTGTCTGAGCCCAGAGACAGCTGGTATGTAAGACAGCTGGTAATAAGTTCAGGGCACGATGGCCACGATCCAGCAGCTCCAGTTGCACACAGTGAATCCTAGGCATGCAAGCCCTTCCTGTTCTCCCCGATGAGATGGAAGCACTCAGCAAATGTGGTGGGGAAGCGACTTTCCGGGCACACGTTTCCCTCCAATGGGAAGGATGAAGAAACCCTGATACTGCCATGATTCTGGATTGTGACTCAGGGGAGGAGAAGATGTTGGTGGCCAGATATTAAAAACCGTGGGACTGTGCCACTCAAAATGCAAGTGAGGGAACCTCATGGTGTCAGACTTCCCCAGCATTCAATGAAGTACACACTTGAAGAAAAGGTTTTACTTTATTTGAAGCCAAAGATGCATAACAGGATCACTGTTCAGAACGAGGCTAAAGCATGGAATCCAAATGATTATAGTAAGTTCAAATAGCGGAGGCCCAATTGCGGGGTTTCCCGCACGCGCCATTGAGCCTGGGAAGCAACGTTTCTAGGTAAGCATAACATAATTGCTTCTCATGGATAAGGCCATGAGATCACCCAAGCTACTCCTCGCCATCAACCCCCTGCGGCCTTGAGAGATATGAACGTTCCTGCAACTAGGCAATTAAGCGCTTCACCAGGCATACATGGTAAAGTGAAAGCAGACATGCGCATACATAGGGAACAGATAGATATTATACTAGAGCAAAGAAAAATACATTGGCAGCTTGCTGACACATGATTGAGTGGAACAAATTCAGAGTCCAGTGGCACCTTCAAGACCAGCAAAGGTTTATTCAAGGTATAACCTTTTGTGGGAATGCACGCCTTTTCAAAGTACACACGAGAGTGTGCATGCACACTTTTTCAAAGCACACCACGAGAGCTCAAGCCTTGGATAAACCTTTGTTGGTCTTAAAGGTGCCACTGGACTAAATTGGTTCTGCTTCTTCAGACCAACACGGCTGACCACCTGCATCTATCTTCACAGTTGAGTGGTTCCTCTCATGGCAAAACTCTATGGATGTGGAAAGTTTGCATTTTTATTTATTTATTTTGCTTCACTTATAACCCCACAACTCTCCCCAGTGGCTTACACCATCCTTCCCTTCTTCCCTTTTGTCTTCACAACGGCCTTGTGAGGTAGGTCAGGCTAAGAGTGTGCAATTGGCTCAAAGTCACTCAGCCAGCTTCCGTGGCAGAGTGGGGGGATTCAACCCCGCGTCTCCCCGGCCCTGATCCTACACTGTAACGGTGCTGGCATGTCAGAGGGGAAAGCTAAGCTGATATGTCCGTTTTCTGTATGCTGGAAGTGGATGTTTTCTGTACCAATGAACATACAGACATACGATTCTCCCACTTGCTAAGTGAAGTGGTCCAGTCTTGCGAGCTCTGCACCACATGGCTCTTCTGGTCGTCTAGCGCCTCTCCAGTTTATTCCTTCTCTAGCTTGTTACTCTGTCTCATTCTCTCTCTCTCTCTCTTTTGTAGTAAAGCGAGAGCAATATATTTTACCGGAAATAGCTGATTTCCTGGTCTGTGAAAAATGGAGCGATAATGAGAATCCAAGTTGCTGTATCAGATGCGCGGCGTTCTCAATTACAGGCATCACAAAATAAACTTGACTTGTTGATGGACGAGTACTAAATACGAACCATTAATTGGGGGGGGGGGAAACAGCCTTTTAATTAAGAAAATTTAGTAGCACCGGAGGATCTGGAGGCCAGCCAAAAACTAGCAAAGCAAAGTGAAACCATGTGGGTTGGTGTAATTAACAGTGCAGTCCTCCGCCGTTACTTGTCGATTTCAATGGCCATAGGCTGGAATAACGCTGCATGGGGATGCATTATAAATCTCTCCACATGTTTTTATGGATAAAATGTGGACTTCCTTCTGTCCCCTTCTTCAGACGGTACAGGATCTATTTTCCCCGACCAGTTCATTAGGGGAATTGCCATGTGGATTGTAAGCAGACAGAGGTTTTATAGCCTGTTATTTCTCCTCCTTCCCCAATAACCAAGATTTCTATATATTTGTGAGGGGGAAATGTTGTTACACTATTTATTTATTTATTCATTTAGATTATTCCCCTCCCACAGTTGTTATTTGGCTGCTGAGAGGGGCCGGGATGCTGAACAGAGACGCTACCTTATACAGAGTTGGTTTATCTAGCTCGCCGTGGCCCACCAACTCTCCAAGACTTCTGGAAAAGGCGGCTCCTAGCCCTACCCCCTAGCCCTATTTCTTTCTGAGTAGAGAAACCTGTCATTCCAAGCATGTGGTGGTCCACTAAACAAGGGGCCCTTCCCATCCCCATCAGTGCCTCTTCTCCTCCTGTGGCCGGGAGCTGCCCCCGAGGGTGATTATGGGATGCGTAGGTGTCACGCTCAGGGTTGCCCCCAGGCCCTGAAAACCCAGTAGCTGTGTTGACGTTCGATAGAGGAAATGAGCGCCTCAGATTTGGAAGTGCTGGGGGTTGCTTCACACCCCAGACAACTTCCTCAGACCGACCGTTTTTGCCTTCTCTCTCTGGGTTGGTCGGGAGATCGGGTCTGAATTCCTTTCTTTTATATCCCCTCTTTTCCCCTGTGTTCCACCCTTTTTGTGATTAATAAGCCTATAGGCTATTCCACCTGTCCATCACCATGATCTCCTATCTCATGGTGCTTCCCCCTCTTAGTCCCGCCTTCCTGTATACCCAGTGCTTCTATCCCGGAGCTGGGCGTGTAAGGGAGTTCCCACTTCCGGTCTGTACGATGGGGCCAACGCTGGCGTTCCCGGCATCTGCACCTTTCAGGGGTAAGGTTGGGACCGTCCACCTGTCTCGCTCTTGCAACCAGGCCCTCCCCCCTTTATTCAGCATCTGAACGCGGTCTGTGCCAGTCTGTTCCCCCAACCCCTTCTCCTCCGGATTTCTCCAGCCCCGTTGTGGGCATAGAGGGAGGGGTTTGAGGTCTCAGGTGCTTCCAAGACCCCTGTTCTTCCCCGAGACTTGCGTATAGCTCGGCGCGGGTAGCGCCAGTCCTGCCGCAGCGGCCTGTACGGCCGTAGGCTTTCTCTTTACTGGAAACTTGGGGAATGGGAAGAGACACAGTGACTCTGCAGCGTTATGTGGCTCACAGCGTGGAAAGTTGCCCTCAAGTCATCACTTGAGCAAATCATGTATTTGGGAGAACTGGGAACCTCGTACAAATGGGCTCAGATTTCATACGAGCTTTCTAGTGTCAACATGCCAGGTTTCAGGACATCATGGGATCATCTGTGATAAAAGTTCTCTCTCTCGGTTTCCAGACAAAGAACTTGACGGTGGACGGCTCTTTTGGATCCTGGTCGGAGTGGAAACCTTGTACGCATGTGGATGGCTCCAGCGTGGGCGTCTGTCTTTGCAGGACACGCTCGTGTGATAACCCACCTCCGGCTTGTGGAGGCCAGCCGTGTGAAGGGCCAAGCATGGAAATTGTCAATTGCTCCAGGTACGTGGGGGCCCAAGAGGAGAAGACTTTGCATTGGCTGGGAAGCTTCCTTCTGATTGGTGTGGTGGTCATGAGCCCCGCTTTATTTATTTACTTATTTAAAACGTTTTTATGCTGCCTTTCCACCCTATCAGGGTCGACAAGGCAGCGAACATAAAAATATTTAAACCAATTTAAACACAATTAAAATGATTAAATTCAATTACAAATGCGTAAACAAACAACACTAGAAGGGGGGCCAATAAATGTTATTGGGGGTAGACCGTCAGGCAAAACAAAAGAGTCTTCACCTGCAGGTGAGACACTGATGGAGGGGGACGGAATTCCAAAGTTTTGGTGCCACAGTGGAGAAGGCCCTTTCTTGGGTCCCCCCCATCTAGCCTCAGAGGGCGGGGGGAACCAAAGCAGGGGCTCCGAGGGTGACCTGAGTGAACAGGTAGGTTCATACAGGAGAAGGTGGTTCTTAGGGTGTGTTGGTCCCGGGCTGTACAGGGCTTTAAAGGTCAATACCAGCACCTTGAATTGAGCTTGGAAGCAAATTGGAAGCCCATGCAGGTGGAACAAGATGGGGTTCACTTCAGTCAGCACTGTGGCCACAGCATCCTGTATCACCCCTAGCTAGCGTTCCCTCTAAGCTGAGCTAGTGTGAGCTAAAGGTAAAGGTAAAGGTTCCCTTGCTCGAAAGCCAGTCAAATCCGACTCTAGGGTTGCGGTGCTCATCTCCATTTCAAAGCCGAAGAGCCAGCGCTGTCCGAAGACATTTCCGTGGTCATGTGGCCGGCATGACTAAACACTATTACCTTCCCACCAAAGTGGTACCTATTTATCTACTTGCAATTTCTTGCTTTCGAACTGCTAGTTTGGCAGGAGAGTGTGAGCTAGCTCACAGTTTTTTAGCCTCCGGCTCCCACATTTTCTGTCTTAGCTCAGGAAGGAGGGCTCCAGAGCAAACTAATGTATGCAGCGGCCAAATCACTCGCTCACAACTTCAATGCCAGGAGCTCACAAAGTAGAGTTCTTGCTCACAAGACTCCACAGCTTAGAGGGAACCTTGCCCCTAGCTTCTGGACAGTCTTCAAAGGCAGCTTCATGTAGAGCTCATTGTAGTAATCTAATCTTGATGTTAACCTGGGCATGCATCACAGTGGCAAGAGCTTTTCTGCCCAGGAAGGTTCTCAGCTGGCTTACCAGCCAAAGCTGCTGGAAGTTGCTGAAGCCACAGCTGCCATCTGGTTCTCCAACAGGAGGCCCGGGTCCAGGAGCACCCCCAAGCTATGAACTGGTGCCCTTAAGGGGATTGCAACTCCATTCAGGACAGGGGAGGCGATAGCTGGTTTCCAGAAATCAACCCTGACTGTTCCCTGGAAGGCCAGATAATGAAACTGAAGCTCAAATACTTCGGCCACCCCATGAGAAGGGAGCACTCACTGGAGAAGACCCTGATGCTGGGAAAGACTGAAGGTCAAAGAAGACGGGGACGGCAAAGGATGAGAGGGTTAGACAGTGTCATAGATGCAATGAACATGAAGTTGAGCCAACTTCAGAGGACGGCGGAAGACTGGAAGGCCTGGCGTGATCTGGTCCATGGGGTCACGAAGAGTCGGACTCGATTGTGCGACTGAAAAACAACAAAAATCAGTTACAAGGCCCCTGGGTTAGATCAGGTCTCTGGGAGCAGTTAACCTGTTCCCTTCATATCATTCTCCTGACCTCAAATGCTTCCCTGAAGCTGTTTTATGCCCCATTGGGGAAGAAGGCAGCTGGCCTTGTGTTGCTGTATGCCTCCCATGTGGGTCAGACAGCTACTTTGGGGAAATGATGTGTGTGCAGCTAAGAAGTTCTCCTTCCCCCCCCCAGCTCTAATCCAAAGCAAGAGCCCCCACTGTTTACCACTCAGGGGATCCATTCGTGCTCTGGCCATTGGGCAAATGGTTTCAAAACATTTTTTTTTTGGTGCTTTGTTTTGTATTTAACCGTGTAGTGGATCATCTTGAAATCTGAAATGGTTGGAGCTGGGGTATATCTTGACCTCCCTTGAAAGATGTTAAAAGTTAGTTTGCTGAGGGCAATTGTGCATCCATTCATAAGAGGGCACGCAAGTCCCAGAACAGTTTGTATAATTCAGAATACCACCAGCAGTGGAGAAATATAATCCTAGGAATATTTTTAAAATACTTATATATTCATCAATAAGAGGTTGTTTTGTTCACTACTTTGAAATCATCCCCCCCCCCCATTTTCTGAGCATGTGAAATTTTCAGCAGCTATGCTGGCATGGAATTTTATATGAAATCAATCTATATATCTAATAGCAAAGGTGCCCCCTGCGTGCGGATATCAAAATCCATCCCCAGGTGTGCACAAAAATCTAAAAAGTTGAAAAAAAATATAGGGGGGAGGGGGGAAGAGGGAGGGAGGAGGAGATCGGTGGCGGTAACCGGAGCCGAGGGGCAGGAGGAGATCAGCGGAGGAGGAGACCGCCAGAGCCGGGGTGGGGAGGGGAAGAAGGAGATCGGGGAGGCCCGAGCAGCTGAAAGCCGCTCGGGCCTCGTCGCAGGGGGTGGGGGAGGAGACTGGGGAAGGGGGAATGGAGATCGGTGGTAGGTGGGGCTGAGAGAGCTCTTTCCAAAACTGTCCTTGAGAGAACAGCTCTGACAGAATTATGGCTTGCCGAAGGTCATCCAGCCAGGTGCAAGTGGAGGAGTGGGGAATCAAACCCGGTTCTCCCAGAGTCCGCACACTTAACCATGACACCAAACTGAATTCCAGATTCCAAATGCATGTTTGCTCCAACCTTGGCTCTTTTATTCCTTCAGGAATGGAGGCTGGACTCCTTGGACTTCTTGGTCTCCTTGTAGCACCTCCTGTGGGATTGGCTTCCAAGTCCGCCAGCGCTCCTGCAGTAACCCAAGCCCTCGGCATGGAGGCCGTGTGTGTGTGGGACAGAACCGGGAAGAACGGTAGGGTGCCTGTCCTGCCCCCGCTCCCACCCCTGGTGTGTGTC
Organism: Gekko japonicus; assembly: GCF_001447785.1. Classification (NCBI taxonomy): domain Eukaryota; kingdom Metazoa; phylum Chordata; class Lepidosauria; order Squamata; family Gekkonidae; genus Gekko; species Gekko japonicus. Next base: position 292,934 of record NW_015164686.1, read on the forward strand.
CCTTTTCATTTCATCTTTCTCATTAACCTCTCCTTTGTATCCTCCTTGTCTGCTTCTCTCATTTTTGCTATCTTGGCTGGCAGCATTGCTGCTGTTACCAAGGGGATGAAAACTCAGCTGCGCTTTCAATTTTCACTTCGCTTCACGTCTTTTTGGGCAGGAACGCACAGGAATGGAGTTCCGGCTGGCTCCCGAGTTGACCACGCCCAGCAGGAACTCATTAGCATAATAGGCCACACCCAACAGCAGGAACTCATTAGGATTGGCTACATTAGGGGTGTGTGGCCTAACATGCAAAGGAGTTCCTGCAACGAAAACGGCCCTGGGTTTTGACAACAAACAAGGTAAACAGAATAACAAGCAAAAGGTGGGCGTGGCTGGATGACCACACTTCTGGTAACGTGGGGGTGCGGCCTAATGTGCTAATGAGCTGTGCTGTCAGAGGTGTGGCCTAATAGGCGAATGAGTTTCTGCTGTTAGATGTGGCCTATTATGGTAATGAGTTCCTGCTGGTTTTTTTCTACAAAAGGAGCCCTGCCCGAATCAGTCACGCAGGTAGCCTTTCCTCTCCCTACAAATTGATTATAGTGTCTTCAGGCTACTGGTCAGCCATGTGTTCGTAGCACTATGGTCTTGGTTGGTGAGCTGAGGTCGTTTTCACCCCTTAAATATGCTAAGGGGTCTACAGAGCTCGAGGGAATGTTTCCAGGGCCTTGTTTATCTATGTATCTGAAAGCCAGCTCCCATGATTATAAGACACACTAGAGCAGAAGTTTTCAAACTTGGACTCATCTATTTGTTGCTGGTCTGCCCCAGAACCATCATGGAAGAAGAGTATGGGGCACGTTATCCAGTGGGCATTCGGTTACTTCAGGGCAGGGGTCATTTCGTAGCAAAAGAGGTGCAGGAGCTCACTAGCATAACTCATTTGCATGTGCCACACCCCCTGACATCACCGGAAGTGTGTCAGAAGGCAACACCCACCGTTCAGGCTCCACTAGACTGTTTTGGATTGCTAGCTATTGGGGGGGGGGACCGTGCAGATCTGTCCTCACAGAGGAGGGAGAGCTTGTACCTGAATAAAACTTGGTCTTAAAGGTGCCACTGGACTGTTTGGGAGGGGAGGGCCGGGTGGGGGGCTCTGCAACTTACCTGGCTGCTTCTTGCTCTGACTGAGGGCTGCTGGGAGCAGGGGGTGGGGCTTGTTGCATGTGCCCGCCCCCTGGGCTCTACTGCCGGAGCTCCGCTCCTGTGTGCTCCTGTAGGAAATGACCCCTGGTTCAGGGCAATAGCAAATGTGCCTGACACCAATGGGGTGTGGCTGCACGTTGCAGGAAAAGATTTGCCTTTGCTTGTCCTTTCACCGAGTTGCTCCAATAAGGTTTTGAGGAACTCTTTCTTGTGCTAGAGTGATTGAGAACTGGCTCCAAGGGGTCATTTTCAGTGGCTTCTGTTAAGGGCATTAAGAAAAGAATCAGAAGTAGGGTTGCCAAACTCCAGGTAGCTCTTGAAGATCTCCTGCTATTACAACTGACAACCAATACCATTTTCCCCAGAGAAAATGACTGCTTTGGAGATTGGACTGTATGGCATTGTATCCTCCTGAGGTCCCTCCCCTCCCCAAACCCCGTCCTCCCTGGGCTGTGCATAAGAGGACATAAGAGAAGCCAATGCTGGATGAGGCCAGTGGCCCATCTAGTCCAACACTCTGTGTCACACAGTGGCCAGAAATATCAGGTGCCATCAGGAGGTCCACCAGTGGGGCCAGGACACCAGAAGCCCGCCCACTGTGCCCCCCCCCAAGCACTAAGAATACAGAGCATCCCTTGCCCCAGACTGAGAGTTCCTACCTATACCTTGTGGCTCCATATGTTTATCCATATGTTTAGTCCTTTCCTCAATTTTTCTCCCTTTCACCAAATAAGAACATAAGAGACGCCAATGTTGGATCAGGCCAGTGGCCCATCCCGTCCAACACTCTGTCACACAGTGCCAAAAATACCAGGTGCCATCAGGAGGTCCATCAGTGTGGCCAGGACACTAGAAGCCCTCCCACTGTTGACCCCCCACCCCGGCACCAAGAATACAGAGCATCATTTGCCCCAGAACCCCTATACCTTGTGGCTAATAGCCCCTGGTGGACCTCTGCTCCAAAAGTTTATCCCTTGTAAGCTGCCCTGAGCCCGCTTGCGGGGAGGGCTGGGTATGAATATAAAATAAATTAATTTTTTTTTAAAAAAATGTTTATCCAATTCCCTCTGGAAGCCGTCCATGTTTGTAGCCACCACCACCTCCTGTGTCAGTGAATTCCATGTGTTAATCACAATTTGAGTGAAGAAGACTTCCTTTTATCTGTTCTGACTCGACTGCTCAGCGATGTCATGGAGTTCTCTACTCCCCAGGTATTTCCCAATCCAGAGTAGTCAGCCCTAAGCAGAAGGCCGTGGGTTTGACTCTTGGTGGAGGGGCAAAATGTGCTCTCCAGAGTCACTGGGGTTTGTGGGTGGGTGGGAAATACAGTCACCATCCTGCTGTTTTCTTCCCCTCCCGTATAAGACAATGGTTGTCTCTCTCTCCCATCAGAAGGAATTACAGAGCACTGCAACTGGGCACAGTTAAGAGAAGCCCAACGCATGACACAAATTTGTGTGTCTGCTCTCTGCTAAGACACACTCCCCACCTCCCAGTGGATGAGGATAACGTGTCTGTGCAAACTGAGATTTTTGCATAGCACTGAGATGTGCTTTGTCTTCTCTCGGCAATAAAACTTGCCCTTTCCTCACTTGCCCAACCCAATTATAATAAAATTGAAAGTAATGAAAGACGTGTCGGATGAGCTTGAATCCTTCCTAATCCTGTCTCTTGCTGATGCGGCACCTTTCCCCAGCTGCAGAGGCATGTTCCTGCAAGTGATGGGCACTTCCACTAATGCAAGACCACTGTCTTTCCATAATCTGAAAAGCACCCAGTGCCAGAGGAATGCGCCCTGCAGCCTCTGAATCAGGCAGGGCACAGGGCAAGCAGATGTAAGACTTTAGGGTCCGAGCCACCGTAACACGTGCTGTTATCTGAAGACACTGGGGCAAAATTTCGGGGCCAGCTGCGAATATTCGCTAGTTGGGAGATCGAATCTGCAGGTTGGCCTGGTCTGTCATTTTTCTTCTTCCAGACTCAGCACGCTTCAGCACCCTAACTAGAAATGCACAAAGGCATCCTTCGTTCATTACCTACATAAACTTGTATCTGAGAGACCAGTACGTCATTTTTGTTACAGCGTTGCTGGAGAACAGGGTGAGCGCTTAGTTTTAAATCAGTGTAGGTGTTAATAGGCTTCAGCACTGGCAGCATATCTCAGTTGCAGATACAAGGGGCACCAACATGCTTCACATTCAAGAAGCTCCACGTTGCCTTGAAGACATCTCATTTAAAAATGTCTGTAATCACAAGCCTTGAGGAAGACAATGGGTGATTTCCCACAAGCGCTGCTCCGCGCTCACGCCTCCCTTTTGCCCCGATGGTACGTGTCAATTTCACACAAGCTGCTGCGTGCCCACATTTTGCCCCGCAGCTTCGTGCGATTTCCCCCGCGTCTACTCAGTCCTCAAAAAACAGGATTGAGTAGACGCGGGGAAAATCGCACGAAGCTGCGAGGCAAAATGGAGCCGCGCAGCAGCTTGTGTGAAATTGACACATACCATCGGGCCAAAGAGAAGAGTGAGCGCGGAGCAGCGCTTGTGGGAAATCACCCCTTGACTCAAGCAGATTTGTTCATGTGCATCAGGTGTGCTAGAGAAGGACGTGCAAGCAGTGGTGCTTCTCGCTCTTGTTATTTTTCACTCCACAAGCAATTAGCTGAGCTGGTGCAAATAGTCAAGAATGTTTGTGAATCTCATTGTATTGATCTTGAACTAAAACACTGTGCGTAGAGGAATACAGTAGAGATTATTTCAGACAAAAGGGTGCGCTTGCTGTTTGCAGAATAAAATAGGCAGCTCATCCCAATGTATGTTGGTGTTTGATTGACTGATTGATTTCTACCCCATTTTTCTCCCTGGGGACCCAAAGTGCCTTACAATACCAAAAAAACCCAAAAACAATAAAAATGCCTACCCACTACCGTTACCAGGTCCATTGGACTTACAGGCAGGGGGATGGAGGGAGTGTTCTGGTAGCAGGAAGTGACATTTGTTGTTGTTCAGTCGCACAGTCGAGTCAGACTCTTTGCGACCCCATGGACCAGATCACGCCAGGCCTTCTGGTCTTCCACCGTCGTCTGAAGTTGGCTCAACTTCACGTTCGTTGCATCCATGACACTGTCTAACCATCTCATCCTCTGCCGTCCCCGTCTTCTTTGACCTTCAATCTTTCCCAGCATCAGGGTCTTCTCCAGTGAGTGCTCCCTTCTCATTGGGTGGCCAAAGTATTTGAGCTTCAGTTTCATTATCTGGCCTTCCAGGGAACAGTCAGGGTTGATTTCTTTTAGGATTGACTGATTTTATCTTCTTGCAGTCCAAGGGACTTTCAAGAGTCTTCTCCAGCACCATAGTTCAAAAGAAGGAGTTCCAGCTCCTGCCAAAGGTCCCACTTTGGTGGGAAGGTAACAGCGTCCCATGTGCCTCGGCGTTTAGTCATGCCGGTCACATGACCATGGAAATGTCGTTGGACAGCGCTGGCTCTTCGGCTTGGAAATGGAGATGAACACCACTCCCTAGAGTCGGATTCGACTGGCTTTCGAGCAAGGGAAACCTTTACCTTTACCGTTAAGCTTTCCAAACTGGAGCGTGTTTTTTTTTGGGGGGGGGTGGATGGGGGAAGCTTCCACACGACATCACGCTATAATCATCCTGTTTCCAGGTTTCCCCCCATACTAACTGCCAGTCTGAATAGACAATGCTGACCTTATTTATTTATGTATTCATTTATATCTCCCCCCCCCCAATGTGGCTTTCATCATTCTCTTCTTCTCTATTTTATTTGGACAGCAACCCTGTAAGGTAGTTTAGGCTCAGAGTCATGTGACTGGCCCAAGGTCACCCTGCGATCTTCCGTGGCGCAAATGGGGATCCAGACCTGGGTCTCCCAGGTTCTAGCCCGTCACTCTAACCACTGTACCACACTCGGTCTCGCTACACCACGCTAGCTCACTTCAAAGAGCCAGTTCTTACCTTGGAGGCTCTATGTGCTTTGGGGCCCGGGTATATGAAGGGCCATCTCCTCCCATACTGTCCAGCCCACCAGTTAACATCTGCCTCACAAGCCCTGCTTGAAAAGGTGAGGCAGGCAGTGGCAAGCGACAGGGCTTTTTCCGTGGTAGCACCTCACCTGGGGAATGCCCGTCCCTTGAAGTCTGCCTGGGGCCTATGACGGTCCCTTTTAGGCTCCTGGGGGGGGGAAACGTTTAATTCTTTATCCAGGCTTTTAATTAAGGGGTTGATCTTTTAACATAATTCAGGGCTCTTTTTGTAGAAAAAGCCCAGCAGGAACTCATTAGCATAATAGGCCACACCCAACAGCAGGAACTCATTAGCATATTAGGCCACACCCCTGACTGCACCACTCATAAGCACATTAGGCCGCACCCCCATGTTACCAGAAGTGTGCTCATCCAGCCACACCCACCTTTTGCTTCTTATGCTGTTTATCCTTTTTGTTGTCAAAACCCAGGGCCTTTTTTTGTAGCAGGAACTCCTTTGCATGTTAGGCCACACACCCCTAATGTAGCCAATCCTAATGAGTTGGGTGTGGCCTATTATGCTAATGAGTTCCTGCTGGGCGTGGCCAACTTGGGAGCCAGCCGGAACTCCGTTCCTGTGCGCTCCTGTCCCAAAATAGCCCTGGTTCTAATAGTCTGCTTCTACCCTGGGAGTTATTTTATAATTTTAACCTGCTTAATGTTTTACATTTTTACGCTCTGGCCGGGTTTTAATGAACAACTTTTATGGTGTGGTGTATTTTTTTTCTATCTTACATTTTATTTTGTAAGCCACCTCTGGTGAGTTCCCTGGAGAGGTGACGTAGAAATTCACAAAATAAATAAATGATTTCCCCCTAGGTATTGCAATGAGCATTTACTGTGCTCCCCGCACATGTTCTGGACTGGCTGGGGCGCTTGGGAACGTTGTACAGCCCCGTGCGGAGGAGGGATTCAGGCCCGCCATCGGGCATGCGAAAACGGCCCCGACTGTCCCGGTTGCAGCATTGTAAGTAGAATCGCATGGAATTTCGGGGTGCTCTGCTTTTATTATATGTGGAATGAATCAGGGGAATGCTGGGACAAATGGGTGGTAGCAGAAAAATAGCTCCTCCCCCTGCATTTTATCCTCACAACAACCTTGTGAGGAAGATTGGGCTGAGAGATGGGGACTGGCTGGGAAGGGAATTCAATGCAGATCTCTGTTACTGACTCTGTTACTGACTCTGTAACACTCAGTCCATGATACCGAACAAGCTCTGAATAACCTCTGGGAGGTGCGGTTCCTGGCTTTTGAGATTGGTGCTCTTTCTTCTAAAGGGGAAAAAAAAGTTTCTTTCAGTTAAAGCTGAATGGTAAGTAAAGGTCAGAGAAAGAAAGAAAGAAGTCATGCCACAGGAATTTGCACAAGTTCTGAAGCTGGCTTATGTTAAAGGGTATGATTTCTCTCTTTAGCGGCTGTAATTATGAATCTCACTTTGAGCCAGCGTTAAAAGACCAATTTGTGTTAACCATATATTTAGAACTAAAAGCCAGAGATCATGTGCCGTACGGCACTAACCCAAAGGCTTAAAATGAAAAGACGTCATGTGCTCCAGTAAAACGTCAGTGCTGCATTCAGGGCTCCTTCTAACAAAGCGTTTCCCATGAGAAGGCATTTTGTCTCAATCAAGGGTTTCCAGCTTCTCCAAACTGCAGGCCAGGCCCCTCCCAGCCAGTCTGCTCAAGGGTTGAACCATCCTGCCAGTCTTCATCAATAGATCTAATTCTCAGCATGCCCAGATATTTGGATATTTAGATCCAGACACTGGAGCCATGAAGAGACAATACAGATTGTCTCTTCAAACCTTAAAAAAGCTCCAGGTTTTTATAAAAAGCATGTGTGTGTGTGTGTGTGTATTATTTATATATATATTATAGTGTGTATATATATATATATATATTTA
>NW_015164686.1:300413-302715 GCF_001447785.1 Gekko japonicus
GGGGGGGGGGGCAAACGTGCGGATCTGTCCTCGCAGAGCAGGGAGAGCTTGTACCTGAATAAAACCTGGACTTAAAGGTGCCACTGGACTATTTTAGACCGGGGGGCCGGGGAGGGGGTTCTGCAGCTTACCTGGCTGCTTCTTGCTCTGACTGAGGGCTGCTGGGAGCAGGGGGTGGGGCTTGTTGCATGTGCCCCGCCCCCTGGGCTCTTTACTGCCGGAGCTCTGCTCCTGCGCGCTCCTGCAGGAAATGACCCCTGTATATATATACACACACACACACACACACACACACACATACACACACACACACACACACACAGTACTCAAAAGAGCTCTCTCAGCCCCACCTACCTCCCCGGGTGTCTGTTGTGGGGAGGGGAAGGGAAAGGAGGTTGTAAGCTGCTCTGAGACTCCAAGTGAAGGGCAGGTTATAAATCCAATCTCTTCTTCTCCTCCTCCTCCTCCTCCTCTACTGTTCAACAGCAGCCTCCCTGCATAAACCAGTATGGTGTAGTGGTTAGAATTTCAGACTAGGATTTGGAGACCCAGGTTCAAATCTTCACGCTGCATTGGAAGTTCACTCGGTGACCTTGGCCCAGTCATACATTCTCAGCCTAACTTACCTCAGGTGTAGTGAGAATAAAATAGAGAGAAGAATCATGCAAGCTGATTTGGGTCCCCATTATGGAGAAAGGCAGGCTATAGATGAAGCAAATAAATAATAAATATAGCGGGAGATGGAGGCAGATAAAATGTTGGTTGGTGGGTGAGAAGGAAGCAGGGAAATGTGAGGATACAGGGTTGGCAGGAGGAAAGAAAGGGGAAATGGTGGGGGAAGCAGTATTGGTGGAAATGAGGTGGGGGAAGCAGTATTGGTGGAAATGAGGGAGCCAGTTTGGTGTCGTGGTTAAGTGCGCGGACTCTAATCTGGGAGATCTGGGTTTGATTCCCCACTCCTCCACTTGCACCTGGCTGGATGACCTTGGGCAAGCCGTAGTTCTGATAAGAGCTGTTCTTGAAAAAGAGCAGTTTCTGTCAAGAGCTCTCTCAGCCCCACGTACCTCGCAGGGTGTCTGTGGTGGGGAGGGGAAGGGAAAGGAGTTTGTAAGCCGCTCTGAGACATCTTTGGGTAGTGAAGGGCGGGGTATAAATCCAATCTCCTCTCCTCTCCTCTTCCTCCTATGCAAGTGGCTTCTGCTTTCTGCAACTGGGCCCAGCCTAGTGGCTGAAACTCTGCAACCGGGCCCAGACCAGTGGCTGGCACTGCGCAAGTGTTTATACAGGTATAGGTCAGAAGGGAGAGCTGAAGACACGGGAAAGATAAAGGTAGGTTAGCTGCTGAATGGGTAGGAAAGAAGGAAGCTGGGAGAGCCAAGATGGCTATGAGGGATTTTAGGGAAAGGAAAGAGAAAATAATGGAAGAAGGAAAAATGAGACGCCCACCTCAAGTGCTTGTGGGCCCTCCAATTGTTTATTTATAAATGCCACTCGGTCCTGTACTCGGAGCAGTTTATGAATTAAGTACAATGCATAACAGAACCATTAAAAAAAAACCCAAATCCACAGTAATCCATCAAACAGCTCTCAACTATAAAACCTCCTCCCCTGAATGCCAGTCCAAAGGGGTGGGATCACCATGGGAAAAGCTCTAAATTTTACCCCTCCTATGCTCTCTTGTATAGAGAAAACCTGATCCTTCCCCAGGCACACGCCTGACTGAAGTAGTAGCCCATACAAATCTGTAGGACACCCGAGAGGCCCCTTTGATGACACAGAAGTTGTGGAATGTAATGTGATAGAGTAGCACTGTCCAGCAGTGTTCCCTCTAAGCTGAGTTAGTGTGAGCTAGCTCAGTTTTTTTAAGCCTCCGGCTCACATTTTTATCCTTGCTCAGGAAGGGTGGCTCACAACTTTAATGCCAGCAAGCTCACAAAGTAGAATCTTTGCTCACAAGGCTCCACAGCTTAGAGGGAACATTGCTGTCCAGGCTTTCTACCTGAGAGGGAGGGCTGTGTAAAGTTGGGATGTGGCCAGGTGAGCCCTTCAACCGTGTAAGACAGAAACTCCGTCAAAGGTTGTGCTTTCCCAGCCCAATTTGAGAAAGCACACGGCAGTCTTGTAGAGGAGAATCAGATCTTATACTTTATTGATCAACAAAGGAGGGAGGTGCAGATCCAATAAGGTTTTGGACCCCACAGCTCTCCCTAAGGTTACAATGGGAGACATAGGGTTTTATACCCCCTATGACAGTTAGAAATAAATCATAATTATTGGTTCCATCAAACTTTGTCATATATCC
>NW_015164686.1:302782-354640 GCF_001447785.1 Gekko japonicus
CTTTTCCTAACAGAACAATACACTTTTCTTTTGGAAGCTATGAAGTTGCATGTTGTATCTATATAACTGATATGGTTACAGAGTGCTTACTGTTCTTAATTCTAGCTAGGTTAACTCACATTACAAACATGCGCAGTTGTAGCTGGCCAGAACAAGCAAGGTCATGGGTAGCATAACTGTGTATCAGCATTTCATCCTTCTTCCCAGCATGCATTCAAACAACAGTCACAAATGAACCAAAGTTAATACCAGAATAAATTCATGATGTCAGAATCACATGCATTATGGAAGTGCTAAGCACACCTACCAAGTCAAACCTGTTAGGCAGTGGCAGAGATCATCTAACACAATGTCATCAGCAAAACTGTTAAGACTAGGGTAATGGAGATGCAAGTCGTATGATCAAATGCTGGAGTGTAAACAGATACTTGACAGTGCATCTAAAGCAGCCACACTGAGAGCTGCTGCTTCGGAAGCACAATTGTACAGGAGGATGTTATACATGTAAATCTGGGGATAGCCCCCTTGTGAATGTTATCATAAGTTGCACTTTTCAGAAGTCGTCGTCGAAGAAATCTATCCAAATAGGCTTAATTGTCCATCTTAGGGCTTTTCTGCACTCTCATTTTCCTCACTTGAGTGGTCTGTTGCTTTAAGGGGGTTTTATTCCTCTCTGTTTCACACGTGTTTGGCTCCCTTTAGTGGCTGATTAAATATTACATTGCTTTATGTCTGGCATAAAACCCTGTAGATTAAATTTGCAGGGAGGTATGCCAGACATAATGTGTTGTAGTATTGACTTGACCACTAGAGGGAGCAAAACATGTGCAGAACAGGAAGAAAGCCTGGAAGCAACAGGAGCACACAAGCCAGGAAAATGAGAAGGCAGAAAAGCCCTTAAAACTGTTTGATGGTGGTTTGTGAAATGAGGATGTTGGCTCAGGAAAGGCTGGGATTGGTGCAGTGATTCTGGTCGCATGCAGCATTTGTGGCAGTCAATGAATGCATTCCCTGCAGGAATATCAAGCGTGCAACACTAGCCCCTGCCCGGAGCTGAAGAAGACAACCCCGTGGACTCCATGGACTCCAGTCAATATCTCTGACAATGGAGGGCACTATGAGCAGCGGTTCCGATACACCTGCAAGGCGCAACTACCTGATGCAAGTTTGCTAGATGTGGGAAGGCAGAGGATTGAAATGCGTTACTGTTCCAGTGACGGCTCCACAGGATGCTCAACAAACGGTAAGCAGTTGGCCCCCGTCAGAATCTTGAGTTTATTTCCATCGGCGTACGGAAGACGCTGCCAGTCAGGAATTCTTCCTTCCCATCAGCTCTCCCTACAAATATTTTATCCACTTACTTTTGCACTGCCCGTGTACATTTACTTGTGAGCAGTGTTCCCTCTAAGCTGAGTTAGTGTGAGCTAGCTCACAGTTTTTTAGCCTCTGGCTCACACATTGTTTGTCTCGGCTCAGGAAGGAGGGCTCCAGAGCAAACGAATTGATGCAGTAGCCCAATCGCTCGCTCACAACTTTAATGCCAGCAGCTCACAAAGTAGGATTTTTGCTCACAGGACTCCACAGGTTAGAGGGAACGTTGCTTGTGAGTGCTGAGCAAATTAAGGTGTACTTCTAAGTAATGAGCATCGGCTAGGGCTGTAAGATTTACAGAGGCATCTTTTGATGCATCCACCAACAAACCTACGGGATCAAAATTCATCTTAGCTGAATTCTAATTCAGATTGGATTTATACCCCGCCCTTCACTACCCGAAGGAGTCTCAGCGCGGCTGACAATCTCCTTTCCCTTCCCCTCCCCACAACAGACACCCTGTGAGGTAGGTCACTCAGTTGGCGCAAGTGGAGGAGTGGGGAATCAAACCCAGTTCTCCCAGATTAGAGTCTGCGCTCCTAACCACTACACCAAACTGGTGTAGACATACAAATAGCAGTAGGAAGGGGGAAACTGCTTTAGAGAGAGGGAGAGATTTGATATTGGCAACCAATGTTCCCTCTAAGCTGTGGAGTCTTGTGAGCAAAAATTCTAATTCGTGAGCTACTGGCATTAAAATTGTAAGCGAATGATTTGGCTGCTGCATAAATTAGATTGCTCTGGAGCCATGCTTCCTGAGCTAAGATAAAAATCTGAGCTGGAGGCTAAAAAACTGTGAGCTAGCTCACACTAACTCAGCTTAGAGGGAACACTGTTGGCAACGGTTTATTTAATACTGGAATAAAGTAAAACCGAAGAAAATGTTAGGCAGAAGGTGCTGACATGTGTATGATTAGCTGTACTTGTTTTGAATTCTTTTCTTTTGTTTCAAACCGATCTTTGTATATTAAGTAATTATATTAAGTAGCAGGGAGAAAGGGAGCCCAGTAAAATTAGCTCTTTTCCCTTTCTTCTGCATATGGAAACTGCAAACCAGAGGCTGTTGTACTGGATTCCCCTTTCATAGCTGCAGCCCACCATTAAGGGTTGCCAGTCCCCAATATAATTTTTCTGCTTATGTTCGTCATTCATTCAGGGAGTGTCTTGATATTTATACAGTCCCCAGGTGGGGTCTGGAGCTCTCCCAAAATTACCACGGGCCTCCAGATCATGGTGACTCGGTGGTATTATGCCTCACTGGGTCTCAAAGCCCATCTTCGCTAGGCTCCAGCCCTAAATCCCTAGGGATTTCTCAACTCAGAGTTGGTGACCCTGCAGTTAATTTTTCTTGTGCGATTCAGCCAGTCCTCACAGAGGAGTTTCAGAAGCAAAGGGCTTCTTCCGGATGGGAAAGGTGTTCTCAGCCAGCATCCCAGTGAATCAAATAATCCCTATCAGCAGGGCTTTTTTTGGTAGAAAAAGCCCAGCAGGAACTCATTAGCATAATAGGCCACACCCAACAGCAGGAACTCATTAGCATATTGGGCCACACCCCTGACAGCACAGCTCATTAGCACATTAGGCCGCACCCACTTGTTACCAGAAGTGTGGTCATCCAGCCACACCCACCTTTTGCTTGTTATTCTGTTTACCTTGTTTGTTGTCAAAATACAGGGCCTTTTTTTGTAGCAGGAACTCCTTTGCATGTTAGGCCACACACCCCTAATGTAGCCAATCCTAATGAGTTTCTGCTGTTGGGTGTGGCCTGTTATGCTAATGAGTTCCTGCTGGGTGTGGCCAACTTGGGAGCCAGCCGGAACTCCGTTCCTGTGCGTTCCTGCTCAAAAATAGCCGTGCTCATTAGCATATTAGGCCACACACCTGACAGCACAGCTCATTCGCATATTAGACCACACACCCCTTCCCTTCCCTTGGCTTGCCTGGGCGTCCCGTGGCTGTGGGGAGCCCATGCAAACCCCCATTGAAGGAAAGGGAAGGCAGCTGTGGGGCGCCCGGGAAAGCCGGCCCTTGGACAGGCCAGGGAAGGCACGGGGAGGCATTTAAATGCCTCCCTGATCCTTCCAGGGCCCCCCCAGCCCCCCACCTCGGAGTTGGTGGGGGGGTCGCTCTCCAGGCCTTCCCTCTATAGCCACGCATGCGCAGAGCTTTTGGCTGTAGTGGGCGTGGCCAGCTCTGAAGCCAGCCGGAACTCCGTTCCTGTGCATTCCTGCCCAAAAATAGCCCTGATTCCTGCCCCAAAATAGCCCTGCCTCTCAGAGCCATTTTGGATTAGGAAGAGGGCATGGGAGAGAGCTCCTTTCCCCTCCCCCCAGGCTAAGGTCCTAATCTGGATTGGGGCCCTGCGCACTTGGGAAAGACGTTCCCTCTCAGCTCGTGAGTGACCGTCTGAGTCGGACATGTTGGGGACACCAGCACACCAGACATTTTAAAATTGTGACGTGTGGGCCTGTTAGGTCTCGAGGGGAAAGTCCTCTTTGGTTCTGTTGAGCTTTTGTTTCCACCCTCTTTCTTTTAGGAGATTTCATGCGTTCTGGACATTATTCTGCCCACACCATTAATGGTGCCTGGTCCCCCTGGTCCCCGTGGTCTCAGTGCAGCCGTGACTGCAGCCGGGGCATTCGGAACCGCAAACGCCTTTGCAACAACCCTGAGCCAAAATATGGAGGCCTGGCCTGCGTGGGGCCGTCTCTGGAGTACCAAGAGTGCAACATCCTTCCATGCCCAGGTAAGAGACTAGCGAAGGGAGGACCGTCTGGAGATATTTTACCAGCCTCGTGTCCTTTTTTGGAATGCAAAACACGTCCACTGCTCTGTGTTCGTTGTTGCCTTTGTCCGTAGCTGTGTTGCTATACCTTGTAATTCCTATTTATAGACCTATTTTGGATTTTTTAAAAATATTAGTCCTTGCAGATCTCCTTGAACACATTTTGGAGTGCAGCTGTATAGACAATACATCAGTTCTGCATAGAAAATAAAATAGTCTGACCAAGTGAAATGTGGGAAAGGACAGTATGATTTCAGTCTTGCTTTGACAATTCACGCTACAAGAGAAATCCGTGCTGAGTAACTCCTTACTTACAGTTTGCAATGCCCTGCATCAGCATATCTTCTGGTACACCAAGACATTCTGTGCCAACATCTGCACGTTTGAAACCACGTGGAGGCACCAGTTAGCTGGGTCCTTCCTACCTGACTGGGCCAAGGTCAGGAGAGAGGGCTTCCAAACAGTGCCACGGCCGTATGGAGAGATGCCCCAGGGAAACAACTACTTTGTCACTCTTGCAACACATGAAGGGTACCTCAAATTTCTCTTGTTCTGTCCTTTGGGGCCAAACTACACAATATGTTTTTTTACAAGTTGGGGCTGAATTCCCTGGACCCAGTCCCATTGTACCTCAGTAACACAGTAGCTGTTGGAGTAGAAAAGAGCACGAGTCCAGTAGCACCAGAAAGCAGAGGTGTCAAACTCACTTGTTACGAGGGCTGGATCTGACGTAAATATCACTTCTTTGGGCCTGGCCTTGTGTGCCATGAAATGTAATGCCAGGTGCTGGAGATATAGGCTATGGTCACACGGCAAGCTTGCCGCAATTTGTTCCCTCTGTATATTTGTTCGGGGGTATTTTTTTTGCGGGTTGGGATGATCAGACATCCCTCCCTGAACCACTTGCATTGCACAACAAGGCTCCAGGCACCATTCAGATAGCCGCGCACACCCAAGCAGTGGTGCAGTGCAAGGTTTTTTTAAAAAAAAATTGCGCATGCGCATATGCGCATAGTCAAATCACTGGTCCCACTTGGACTATTCCTAGGGAATATTTTAGCAACATTCAACTTTCAATATTTCAACAGATGGTTGTTTTTGCAGTGTCCCCCCCCCCCACTCCCCGAACAGCGAACAAAATGAACCACCAGCGCACAACCGGGCGCTGAAGTTTATATATGTGTGCTTGAATGTTCATGCATTTGATATATTCAGCACAGGATTGATCATGCGCACAACAGCAAAAGCTTGAAAAAAAATTTCAGGGCAAGAAGGACGTTCAGATGACCTGATTGCATTCACAGAGAGAGATGGCTGTCCAGATTGGCGAAATTGCGGATTCACAGCGCAAATATTCGGAAAGTGCTTGATTTTCCCAGTGTTGGAAAACTCGCTAGGAAACCGGGAGGATTGCAGGGGGGGGGGAGTCTGCTTCGATACGGGAGACAGGTGCGGCCGTCTGATCAGCCCTTTTAAATGTGATCGGGAACAGTGGTGAAAATCTGTTCAAAATGATTGTATGACCACAGCCATAACAGGCAGATCTGACTAACAGCAAAAAATAACAGAATCTCCCTCTGCAGGATGTTGTTTTTCCTTGCTCTCCTTCTGGATTTTTGTCCCTTTCTACTCTTTGGGGGCGCAGAGCAGAGCCAGGAGTAGCTTGCCCAGCGGGGGGGGGGGGGAGGCAGGCTCATCCTCCCTTGGTTGTTTGTACCCGCTACTTCGGGCTTGTGCCTCACTCCTCTGCTCTCCCCCTTTTGAAAAGCTAGTTCCCAACTTTAGCACAGGGCTCCATTGCTATTTATTGTGTGGATGTGTTGCATGCTGTGCCTGTGCCAGTTTGGTGTGGCGGTGAAGTGTGCGGACTCTAATCTGGGAGAACCGAGTTTGATTCCCCCCTCCTCCACTCACACCCGCTGGATGACCTTGGGCAAGCCGTAGTTCTGCCAGAGCTGTTCTCTCAAGGATAGTTCTCGAAAGAGCTCCCTCAGCCCCACCTACCTCACAGGCAATTTTCCCTCTAAGCTGTGGACTCTTGTGAGCAAAAATTCTACTTTGTGAGCTACTGGCATTAAAGTTGTGAGCAAGCACTTTGGCTACTGCATAAGTTAGTTTGCTCTGGAGACATCCTTCCTGAGCCAGGACAAAAATGTGTGAGCCGGAGGCGAAAGAACTGTGAGCTAGCTCACACTAACTCAGCTTAGAGGGAACACTGCTCACAGGGTGTCTGTTGTGGGGACGGGGAGGGAAAGGAGTTTGTAAGCCGCTCCGAGACTCCGAGTGGAAGGTAGGGGATAAAATCCAGTCTCTTCTTCTGCTGCATGGGGCTGGCTGGCTGGCTAGAGAGGGAAGGAGAGTGTGAGTGAGTGAGTAAAGAGAGGGTCAGACAGAATCTCTCACCCACCTGCCCCAGTGGGGGGAGTCCCTTCGCTGGCACCGCCAGGCCATTTCCAGCGGGGTGGATTTGCCATTTCACATTTTGTCACCCGCTTTTAACTCTCCTGTCTGTTTCTCAGCCTCCCCTCGCCCCATGTCTGCTCCTC
This sequence comes from Gekko japonicus, assembly GCF_001447785.1. NCBI lineage: Eukaryota > Metazoa > Chordata > Lepidosauria > Squamata > Gekkonidae > Gekko > Gekko japonicus. The sequence continues at coordinate 309,485 of NW_015164686.1, forward strand.
ACTATCCCCCCCCTGCATCTAAACTCCTTCCCCCACCTTTCTGCATGCCCCCCCCAGCAGCTGCCGTGTAACTGAAGTAAAAGTGGGTTGGGTCCAGGGAACCCAGACTCAGCTTGATAGAGAACATATTGTGCAGTTTGGCACTAAGTCAGTGGGTATTTCCGCAGAGATTGTTTGCCCCAAGTCTGATGCCATTGGGAAGGGAGGTTTTTTTTCCTGCTTCCCCACAGCATCATGGTGCATTTTTCTTACGGGGCACGTGCGTGGGGGGTTGCTTTGAAGGGAAAATGGGAGAGAGAAGAAAGTTTGGGCAGCCTGTTCCCTCTTCGGTCACGCTTCCACTGCCAGTGACAACCGCCAATGCCGATATCAATTGAAAATAAGTTTGTTTCAGGTGGGTACCCTTGTTCGGTTGCAGCAGAACAAAGTTTGAGACCAGTAGTTTTTTCAACCAGGGTTTAAGATTCTGTGAGATGGAACGATGAAGGGAGCTTCGACTCACGAAAGTTGGAAAGTTTTGTCGGTCCTTAAGGCACCGCTGGACTCAAATTTGGGGGGGGTAAGCCGCCTTGAGCCTGCCTCGGCGGGGAGGGCGGGGTAAACGTTTAAAATAACAAACAAATAAATAAAGTTTGAAAACTGGCGTCCCCTGTGTCTTTACCTTGGCTTCGAGAGACAAGGAACAGCATCATATGTTAGGTCTTTTTTTCTCCAGTTGACGGAGGCTGGTCTTGTTGGTCATCGTGGTCTAAGTGCTCTGCCACTTGTGGAAGTGGGCATTACATGAGAACACGTTCCTGTACAAACCCGGCGCCAGCTTATGGAGGGGACATCTGTCTGGGACTCCATACCGAAGAAGCACTCTGCAATACGCAACAGTGCCCAGGTACCAAAAGTCCCATCTGGGAACTCAAATCACTTTGGCATTGGATAGCATCTGGGGACTTGGATCACTTCCTGCACCCTGCCCTTCCTCCCAGCCGGGTCGCAGATAGGGGTCCTCCCCACACAGTTTGCTATACTCAGAACAACCCTGTGGGTAGGTTAGGTTGAGAGGAAATGAGCAGTATCAGATCACCCACCCAGTTTGCTTCCAGGCCAAGTGGGGATTAGAACCCAGGCTGCCCTCTGTTCTAGTCCAGCACTCTTGTCCACTGCAACCCGCTGCCTGTTAACCCATTTACATTTTTGATACAGGTAAAGTTTTTCACGTTGCACTTGCCAGAACTCTGCCACTAAAAATACCCAAATGTTTGCTTCTTTTCTTCGTAAAAACATAAGAGAAGCCAATTTTGGATCAGGCCAATGGCCCATCCAGCCCAACACTCTTGTCACGCAGTGGCCAAAAATGCCAGGTGCCATCAGGAGGTCCAGCAGTGGGGCCAGGAGAACACTAGAAGCCCTCCCACTGTTGCCCCCCGATGTCAGAACCCACCGCTAACAACGAAGTACACGCATTCAGGAACGGTTATACTTTTATTTTAAAGCTATAGATGCAGTAACACAGGCACGGTTAAGAATGGCCACAGCCAGTAGAGCATAATAGGATATAGGGTATTTGTATGCAAAACCCCCCCCCCCCCCCACCTCATTGGCCAATTAGGCACCCTCCCGCACGCGGGATACGTCAGGCAACCGTTAGGTGGCTAAAACTGAGAACTTGGAGTCTCTCACGGTACATAGGAGCTCTCCAGACAACACAGCCTCCTCCTGCACATCTGTAGAGATAAGCGTTTCAGCAAAGGCATAACGAGAAGGATAGGAATGCAATAGCAATTAGCAAGACACCGAATGAACTCCCCAACCCCCATGGCAGCATAGCTGACACCCGAGCACCCACAGAGCATCACTTGCCCCAGACTGAGAGTTCCTATCTGTAAAGGTAAAGGTTCCCTTGCTTGAAAGCCAGTCGAATCCGACTCTAGGGTTGTGGTGCTCATCTCTGTTTCCAAGCCGAAGAGCCAGAGCTGTCCGAAGACATTTCCGTGGTCATGTGGCCAGCATGACTAAACACCAAGGCGCACGGAACGCTGTTCCCTTCCCACCGAAGTGGTACCTCTTTATCTACTTGCAATTTCTTGCTTTCGAACTGCTAGGTTGGCAGGAGCCAAGACTAGAGATGGGAGCTCACTCCGTCTTGCAGCACCCGGGTCTCGAACTGCTGAACTACCGACCTTCCACAGCCTGCAGTTCAGTGTCTTAACCACTTGACCCACCGCAGCTCTATCTATCTACCTATCTATCTATCTACCTATCTATCTACCTATCTATCATCTATCTATCATCTAGCTAGCTATCTATACCTAATAGCCACTGATGGACCTCTGTTCATCTCTAACAACCCAAGTGAACACTTATGCTATGTTGCCATATCGGCACACCATGCCCTGCTGGCAGTAGGTCCCATGGGTACCAGGTTGCAGTAGCTGTGTACACGCCTGGGTCACAGCGGGATCGGGGCACTCAAGTCATGGGCTGCCCAGGGCGCCAAAAGCCTTGGGCTGGCCCTTCTCTGCCTTTATACAACGTCAAGCAAGGGTGTTTATGCATGGAAGCGTCCTCTGCACATGGATTGCCCTTTTGGGATTAAGATGATATGGCAGTAAAAACTGACCAGTGTGATGATCTGGCTCAGTGTATTCACGGGGGGAAAGGATGACAACGTTCTTTTAAAAGCACATTTACCGCATTTGAGTTCACTTCATACACTGCTTACTTTTTTCCGGTTGTCACAGATAGCTGGTCTCACTGGTCAGAGTGGTCCGGGTGCGATCCCTCTGGTGCCCAGTTCCGTGCCCGCCAGTGTGATGTTCTGTTTCCTGTGGGTCACCAGTGTTCTGGGAATACCACTGAGAGCCGACCGTGTGTTTCAGATTCCAATTCGATACCAGGTAAGAGCAGGGTTCCCTCTGGTATCCTTTGTCCTCTGGAATTCTTTGTCCTGCAAACACCAGGGGTCATTTCCTGCAGGAGCGCACGTGACAGGAGCGGAGCTCCAGCAGTAAAGAGCCCAGGGGGCAGGCGTATGCAACAAGCCCCACCCCCTGCTCCCAGCAGCCCTCAGTCAGAGCTAGAAGCAGCCAGATAAGCTGCAGAGCCCGCCCCCCACCCCCGGCCCGCTGGTCAAAAACAGTCCCGTGGCACCTTTAAGACCAAGTTCTATTCAGGTACAAGCTCTCCCTCCTCTGCGAGGATGGATCTGCACTCCCCCCCCCAATAGCTAGCAATCCAAAACAGTCCAGTGGAGCCTGAGCGGTGGGTGTTGCCTTCTGACACACTTCCGGTGATGTCAGGGGCAGAGTTCCCTCTAAGCTGAGTTGGTGTGAGCTAGCTCACAGTTTTTTAGTTTCTAGCTCACTAGGCTTGCCAAGTCCCCCCGGGGGGTGGGGAAACCCCCGCCCCAGAGGCCCGTTCCCTGTCTGTGGCGGATCGGGCCCTGGGGGGAACTCCACCACGACGTGCATGTTGCCCAGAAGTGATGCGGGCATGCCAGGCACGCTGGGGGTGGGTCCACGGTCATCCAAGGGAAAACTCTATGGTTTCCCCTCGAATGGTCGTGGCCCTGCCCCCAGCGTGCCTGGGTCACTTCTGGGCGACGTGGATGCAGTGCGCGCGCTCCAGCCGCCAGCTGGGAGTCCCCTCTGCGGCTGAATTCACACTTGGCAACCCTACAGCTCACAGATTTTTGCCTTAGCTCAGGAAGGAGGGCCTCAAAGCAAACTAATTTGTGCAGCAACCAAATGGCTCGCTCACAACTTTAATGTCAGGAGCCCACAAAGTAGAATTTGTGCTTACAAGACTCCACAGCTTAGAGGGAACATTGGTCAGGGGGCATGGCATCTGCAAATAAGTTATGCTAATGTTATGCGAATGAGCTCCTGCACCTCCTTTTCTACGGAATGACCCCTGGCAAACACTATCATAAGGACGCACAGAGCTTATCTGAGAGCACTGCAGCTTTAGTTCCTCTTCCTCCAAAGACGATGCTGTCTCCTTCAAGGAATGGAAGCAGGTGAGACAGAGGGCGATTTCTCACTAGAGCTGCCTCGCAGCACAGCTGCCGTTTGCCCCAACACAAACATGTCAATTTCACACCCGAGGCTGCGGGGCTGCATTTGACTCGGGGCTTCGCCCGATTTCCTCCGCAGTTTCATGTTGGGGCAAACGGCGCTGTGCTGCGAGGCAGCTCTAGTGAGAAATCGCCCAGAGCTTGTGCCTGAGGAAGAGCTGCTTCAGTGGAGGTCCTCCTAGCATGTGCGGGAGAGAATAGCCACGAGGGCACCAGCAGGGCCCTCTTCAGCAGAGCTGATTTCAGAGGTGACTTCAGTGGGCTCTGAAGGGAGTCCCTCTGCTTCGGATTGTATTGCTGGTCTGTGATTCAGCAGGTCCACTTAAAAGCACGTAGGACAATCATGCAAGCAGTGGTCCTTAACTTATCACCTTTCTCAGCTACAAAAAACCCAGAAAAGGCTGTGGTGCCAATGTTTCCTCTAAGCTGAGTTAGTGTGAGCCAGGTCACAGTTTTTTTAGCCTCTGGCTCACGCATTTTTGTCTTAGCTCAGGAAGGAGGGCTCCAGAGCAAACTAATTAACGCAGGAGCCAAACCACTCGCCCACAACTTTAATGGCCATTGCTCACAAAGTAGAATTTTTGCTCACAAGACTCCCCAGCTTAGAGGGAGCATTGCTCCAGAGCACACTAATTTATGCAGCAGCCAAGCCACCTGCTCACAACTTTAATGGCGGTAGCTCACAAAGTAGAATTTTTGCTCACAAGACTCCACCACAGCTTAGAGGGAGCATTGGTCCAGTGTTCCCTCTAAGCTGAGTTAGTGCGAGCTAGCTCACAGTTTTTTTAGCCTCCGGCTCACACATTTTTGTCTTAGCTCAGGAAGGAGGGCTCCAGAGCAGACTGATTAACGCAGGAGCCAAATCGCTCGCCCACAACTTTAATGGCCATTGCTCACAAAGTAGAATTTCTGCTCACAAGACTCCACAGCTTAGAGGGAGCATTTGGGTACCACCCAAACCCAGTGCAAGTACAGTTAGTAACCCCCCCCCCCCAGGAGTGCAAAAAAGTCATTATTTGTCAATACCCAATCTCAAGATAGCAGTGGCTACATAGCCAGGCAAATTTCATGCCAGCAGCGGCTGCCCATGTGAGCAAAATCCTGTGGTCTTGTCTACTTCAAGCAGAGGCTGTTTCCACGTGGGTTATGTGCCCTGGGTTTGATGCTGTTAGGAAGCACAAGGGGCCTCGCTGCTCTCCCCCCCCCCCGAAGCGGCGGCGCAGGGGACGCTCTGTCATTTTTGGGGGGATTTAAGTATCCCCCCGGTATTTTTTCCGGGTTTTTAGATTTTTGTGCACACCTGGGGACTGCCCCAAGTGTGCACAAAAATCTCCCTCCCCCCCAGGTGCCCCCGATGTGCGGATTTAGGTATCCGCATGCACGGGGGCGACTTCGCTATTAGTATATAGATAAAGTTTTTTGTCCTGCCTCCCCCACAGCTTCATGGTGCATTCGTTCACCTCTCGGGGCTTCCCCAGTTTTTCTCCAGTGTCTTCCAAACCTGCGTTGGTATGAAGTTTTGGGAAGAACTTCTGCAAAGGCTGGAGGACTATCGGGCAAGTGGGAAAGCTCATATGTTCTCTGTCCTGCCCACACAGCAGTTTTTGTTTGTTTTAAACCCAACAAGTTTTGTACTGCTGTAACGCAGAGGTTCCCAAACTTATTTGGCCTACTGCCCCCTTTTCAGGAAAAAAATTACTCAGCACCCCCTTGGAAGTCTACCTTCAAAAAGTGGACAAAAAGATGCAGTGACAGATTTGCACCCAGGGTTCCAACCGCCCACCTGGATTGTTCCAGTGCCCCCTCAGGAGGCGGCATTGCCGACAAAATCATATTTACTTTGTCCATTTCTTTTATTTCCATAACTTTTGTTATCAATTCTTCTCTACTTGGTATTTTGTCTGATTTCCAAAATTTGGCTATAAGAATTCTAGCTACAGTAAGCATATATAGTATCAAACATGAGTCATTGTACTTTATCCCTTCTGGTAACATATTCAACAAAAATATTTCTGGGTCCAGCGCGGGATCTAGTCCCACTATCTCCAAATATGATGTAACGAATTTTTTTGTGTGTGTGTTATTGTATGGAAAAAGCTAAATAAACTATTAAAAAAAAAAAAGGAGGCGGTATTGCCCACTTTGGGAAACAGTGCTATAACGTAACACTAAATTGCCATAATTCAGTGAATTCTAGGTTTTCCTGGAACTTGGATGGAATCTGGCAGGCTCCCTTCCTCCTCTCCCTCCGCGGGCATGGGGGTGCACCGTATACCAGCCAGCTGAGATATATATATATTTTTAATCTTCCCCCTCCTTTGGAGGCTTTCCCGCCTGCGTTTGATGGGTGGACTGCCTTTGCTGGATTTAAGTGCATGAGTGATGGCCTGAAATCGTTGCAGAAGGGAACATATTTTATTTTTCTCATCAAACGTGAAGTGATGAAGAAGAATCCTGCAGGTTTCAGCATTTCTCAGACGGAGTTCAGATTTGCAAAAAAGGGAATGTCAGGAATGATTTAGGACGGCTGTTCTTCACCGGCCTCACATAATTGGATCGTTTTCTGTTGCAGACGTAGCGGTAGCCCGAACCAGCAGCATCAAAGAGAGACGCTGCGGTGGTAAGCCCTCCCTTGCCTCTCATCCTGGTTTTCTCCATTCTTGTTTTCTCTCTCTCTCTCTTTTTTTTTGGGGGGGGGGGGTCACTTTTCTTAGCTTTGTTTACTAGCTGAGGTTTGATTCACACACTACTTGGCACCCCGTGATTCTTCCTCTCTGATTTTTTTTAAAACCCCCAAATCCTTGATGCACAAAGGTTGGTGGGGAGAGGATGCTTTGCCCTTTCCATCTTTTTCTAGCTCAAAATCCTCCTTCCCCAGCCTGCCTTTTCTCTACAGTGCAGGAGTGGGGGGGAGATAGCTCTTTTCCTGCAGCGTATGAGAAAGTAGCTCAGGAAGGAGCAGACGCAAAACTTTTTGGTCTTTAAACAAAGGGTAGTCTAATTTCTGTAGGCCACCAGTGACAGTGGACCTCCTGCCTACTCCCTCTGTGAAGACTCCCTGTCACAATTTATGACCGGTCGTTACAGCTGTACATGGCCACTAGTATAAATAATAACATTGTGGCACCCTGGCGTAATGAAGGGGGTCTTCTTTGCCCCCAGTCGCCATCCGGAAGAACGCCTTCCCCTTTCTACAAGGGGAACGGGAGGCCTCCGAAACAGGGGCAGGCTACCTGGTTACGTCACCGGGGTTAGTGCTGCGTCCCCCTGCGAGAGTCTCCGGAGACGCCCTCCTGGTCCTTTCTCTCTCCGACCTCTGGTCGGCACGTCTCCCCACTCGACTCTGCAGTTCCTTCCTCCCCGGCCTCCTTTCTCGTTCCCCTTTTACACCTAATTCCCCCCTCTCCTCCCTCTCATTGGACACAAGAGGTGTCCATCATACGTGGCCCCGCCTCCTTACAAAAGCTCCGATGCTCTGCCTGAGGCGGGTCAGTTTGACCCTGCCCGGAACAGAGGGATGGAGGCCGTCCACCGGAATGCCCAGCGCCACTTGGTTGCAACGGCTCAGCCGGCCCTGTCGACGGCAACGTCGATCCAAGTCCCACCCTCTGGCAGCACACCCGGGGACGCGCTCTGTGAAAAAGGGGTTGCGCCGGGATCTGGCACCCCTTGTTGCCACTGTCTCCTGTCTCCTGGTCCGCTGCCTCCTCGCCCGGTTTGGAGCCATTGGGTGCGGTAAGCGGGGGAGATATGGAGTGGGAGTCGAGTGGGGGCTCTCGGGAGAGGCCCGGATCATTAGAACCGGGACACACATATTAGCAAGTTTGTTAAGTCACTATTAGTTTGCATCATTTAAAGCACAATCCTATCCAGGACAAAGTTGGAGTCCAGTGACACCTTTAAGACTGACAAAGTTTAATTCTGGGTAGAAGCTTATGCCCAGGATTAAACTTTATTGGTCTGAAAGGTGTCACTGGACTCAAACTTTGTTCTGTCACTTCAGACCAGCATGGCCACCCACTTGAATCAATCCTATGTAGAGTTACTCCATTCTAAGCCCATTATTTTCAAGGGGTTTAGACTGGAGTAAAACTTTGCATAGGATTGCACTGCTGAGCCTAGGAGAATAGCAAGGAGCTGGATTCAGCAGGGACCCCCAGCCTGCAGATCTTTGGAAGCCTTGTGGATCCACCCAGTCTGGCTTCCCAGATGGCCACAAGTGTCATATTCAGGCTTATGATTTGCAACAATAAGGGCTAGAAACGTACTCTCGAACCTCAGAGCTGAGAGTCCCAGAAAGTTAAAATCTGTAGGATGCTGCATTTCCACATTCTCCTCCTCCCTGCACTGGCATGAATTTTCTTGTTTGTTTGTATTGTTTTCCATTTTTTTTTCCAATTCCATAAACTTGGTATTATTGCACTGCTTATTGGACATCTTGTGCTATCTGAGCGGATTGTTTTCTCCTCTCTCTCTCTTTTTTTTATAATCTGCCTTGCGTTCTCAGTAGAGAAAGAAAGGTGGCCTAAAAAACAAAGTAAATAAAAGTGAGTCTAGTGCAGTGGTGGCGAACCTATGGCACGGGTGCCAGAGGTGGCACTCAGAACCCTCTCTGTGGGCACGCGTGCCATCGCCCCAGCCAGGCCCAGACTGTCATTAAAGTGTCGAATTCTCTGCCAAATAATTTTAAGTCAATGAAAGCATTTGGGGTTGCTTTCCTTACTTTGTTTGGATCATCTTAAGTTTATTTATTTATTTGTTTGTTTGTTTCACTTTTACCCCACCCTCCCCGCTAGGCAGGCTCAGGGTGGCTTCCAAGAACTGACAAGCAGTATACATTCATAATAGATTATAAAACATCAATTAAAACACAGCAATCAGTATAAAACATTCATTAAACATTCATTAGACGGCGATAGAACTAAGGTGCAATTTAAGGACACATTCGGCAGTACCGCCGCATTAGATCATATAGGATCGGACTTCACTACAGGGCGCAGCTGGTAAAACGTCGCTCCTATCGGAACGCCTGCCTAAAAAGTTCTGTTTTCACGGCCCTGCGGAACTGTGACAAGTCCCGCAGGGCCCTGATCTCGGCAGGGAGCTCGTTCCAGTAGGATGGAGCTACAAACAAAAAAGCCAAAGTCTTGGTTACCATCAACCTGACTTCCTTTGGGCCAGGGAGGTCCAGGCGGTTTTGGGATCCTGATCTCAGTGTATGTAGGAGTTGTTTTTTCTAAAGTAAAACCTCAGTATTCAGGTTAAATTGCTTTGTTGGCACTTTGCGATAAATAAGTGGGGTTTGGGTTGCAGTTTGGGCACTCGGTCTCTAAAAGGTTCGCCATCAATGGTCTAGTGTGTGTATAAATATGCAATATGAAAATGAATCCGACATAATCAAAACGACTGTCTTGTCTTCTCTCCATCGCAGAGTTTAACATGTTCCACATGACCGCCGTGGGGCTGAGCAGCTCCATCCTTGGGTGCCTTCTAACTCTTCTGGTTTACACCTATTGCCAACGGTACCAGCAGCAGTCCCACGACGCAACCGTCATCCACCCCGTGTCTCCTGCGCCTCTGAATACCAACATCACTAACCATCTCAACAAGCTGGACAAATATGATTCCCTGGAAGCCATCAAGGTAAGGGGAACAGGGTGGTTGTGCGTGGCGGAGGGAGGGGTCTTGACCTAAGAAGGGCATTTACAGAAGGGCATTTACAGCCCTCAGATTCCATGCCATTCCTTCAATGGTCTGTGCTGGTCGTTTTATGGGTTTACCTCTTGCCTTAAGAATCTGCCAATGTGGTTTGGGCGAAGTGGATGATATTGAGCACTATTTACTGAGATGCTCATGGCACGAATCACTTAGGCAGAGATTTATATACCCTGTTTTACCTTTGCACAATGGATTCTCAAAACAGGAGTTGGTTGTTTTTTTGCTCTCTGATATGGACGTATAGGTTACCAGCAGAATGTCCCTGTTTGCTTTGGCGGCAAAAAAGATAAGATTAAGGTTAGGATTCAGCGCAAGTTAGTGAAGGGATAACTTAATGTGATGTATAAGGATTGTGTTTGTATTTATGCTTTGTTATGGCCAATGGCTCATACAATAAACTTGATGATGATGATGATGATGATGATGATGATGATGATGATGATGATGATGATGATGGGGGTCCCCTTGGTTGTTAATTGAGGGCTGTTTATTTATTTGAAATATTTACACACACCCTTTCTCCCCTCCCTTCAGGGAGACTCACAGGGTCTACTTTTGCATTCATGCTCCAGAGGGCCAGAATACATGAGACGTTTTTGAGCAAATTGGGTCTGAGCCAAATTGGGCACCTGCGGCGTTTTAAAAGCAGGGTCCTCACAGCTGCTGGGGGAAAAGCAAGTCATACTCAACTCACTTTCCTTGCAACTACACAACAGCTGTCTTCTTAAAACTCTGCTGAAGCCCAATTCAGCTCAGAGAATCTTCAGGGCTCTTTTTGTAGCAGGGACTCCTTTGCATATTAGGTGACACACCCCTAATGTAGCCAATCCTCCAAGAGCTTACAGAGCTCTTCTTACAGGGGCTACTGTAAGCTCTTGGAAGATTGGCTACATTAGGGGTGTGTCACCTAATATGTAAAGGCGTTCCTGCTACAAAAACCTGAGGGACCGACATACCTGAGGGACTGCCTTTCCCCGTATATACCCCAGAGAGCACTACGGTCGGGGGCGCTACACCGACTGGTCACCCCAGGCCCCAGGGAGGCCAGGCTCATGGCTACTAGAGCCAGGGCCTTTTCAGTAGCGGCTCCTTACTGGTGGAATGAGCTCCAGGAGGAGATCAGGGCCCTGCGGGATCTTGTGCAGTTCTGCAGGGCTTGCAAGACGGAGCTCTTCCACCAGGCCTTTAATTAGGAGCCGCCCCCATTACCATCAACGACCGCTATTAAGATCTGTGGTGTAGGCTGGCTGTAGTTGAGATCGAGCCAAACCGCCTTGAAGAACAGGAGCCTGTGTTTGCTTTGAGCCTGCACGCCATCTTGCTTAATAATCACTGTGTGCACTTTACATACATACATAAGAACATACATAAGATGCCAATGTTGGATCAGGCCAAAGGCCCATCCAGTCCAACACTCTGTGTCATACAGTGGCCAGAAATACCAGGTGCCATCAGGAGGTCCACCAGTGGGGCCAGGACATTAGAAGCCCTCCCACTGTTGACCCCCCCCAAGCACCAAGAAAACAGAGCATCACTTGCCCCAGAGCCCCTATCTATACCTTGTGGCTAATAGCCACTGATGGACCTCTGCTCCATATGCTTATCTAATTCCCTTTTGAAGCCGTCCATGCTTGTAGCCGCCACCACTTCCTGTGGCAGTGAGTTCCATGTTACAATGACTTGAAATTGTTGACTGTTTTAAATTTGCTAAATGTCTAATGTTTTAAATGTGTCTATGAATCTTGGCACACTGTGCCAAGCAATGTGAGCTGCCCTGAGCCCGCTGGCGGGGAGGGCGGGCTATAAGTGCAACAAATAAATAAATAAATAAAAAGAGCCCTTGTTAAAGTAATAGACTTGTGTAGTTTGGCCCTCAGTTTTCCTAGCTGAAGTCCTTCTTTCAGGTCTTCCCGTCCAAACCACAACACACAAATGCATACAACCTTCAGGGACTGCTGCAAATGATCTCCCCATCCAGCACCACAGCTGTAGCGTTGTAGAGCACTCGCTGCATCATCCCAGTGCCAGGAGATCCCATGGCAGCCTCAACTGCTTCTCAGAAGTGGCGTCACTGCTGTGGGTGGTCTGGCAGGCAGGGCTACACGTTACAGCTCCGGCATGGAAAGCTACACGCCATCTAGTTATGCACTCTTCTCTTAATTTCGTTAAAGCTTAAAACAGTGGCTCTTTTTGTGGAGCCTTCTGTTTTGCCACCTAAGCTCACGACCAAGGACCGGAATGTGGAGATGCGACATTGCTTCTTCTTTTTTTAAAATCCCCGGAGGGATATTTTTTTAATTTGCAAATACTACAAAAACGACAAAGAAATATTAGGGAAGGGACTACAACTAAGGATAAAGGAAAGCAAACCACACTAAACTAAAACCCCAAGAGGAGGAGATCTTTTCACTGTTAGTAAAAATGTTAGTACAATTAGTTTTAATATCACAATATACTTGTAGAGTTCTTGCTTATAACAATTCGTTATTTATATGTTATTTTAACCAACACGCAATATGGAACTTAGCCCAGCCATAGCTGCAGTGCACATGACTTGCACCATGCTGAGACTGCTGACGGTTAGGTCTGCAGCACGATGACTCACGCCGTTCAAATTACTAGTCCTCATGAATCATTGTCTCATCTCACCTCCCCACATGTCCTTCTCCTTGGGGTAGTTGTCAGAGCTGTCAAAAAGGGCATGATTCATGGTGACTCACTCTCCATTTTATTGTCTGGTTTTCCTTTCTCCCAATGAGCTTTGGTTGGGTTGTGCCCATTGTGACATGAAGCATCTATTATAACTTCTGTCCTCAAGAAATCCCCTGGTTGGTCTTGCATGTGTGTGTGTTGGGCGTTGTCAAGTTGCTGCTAACTTATGGCGACCCTGTGAATTAATGGCCTCCAAAATGTCCTATCATTGACAGTCTTGCTCAGGTCTTGCAAACTGGGGGCCCCTGTGGCTTCCTTCATAAAGTCCATCCATCTCATGTTGGGTCTTCCCCTTTTTCTGCTGCCTTCAACATTTCCTAGCACTGTAGTTGTTTCCAGTGACTCTTGTCTTCTCGTAATGTGACCAAAGTACAATAACCTCAGTTGAGTCATTTTAGCTTCTAGGGAAAGTTCAGGCTTGAGTTTATCTAAAGGTAAAGATTCCTTTGCTCGAAAGCCAGTCGAATCCGACTCTAGGCTCATCTCCGTTTCTAAGCCGAAGAGCCAGCGCTGTCCGAAGACGTTTCAGTGGTCATGTGGCCGGCATGACTAAACACCAAGGTGCGCGGAACGCTGTTCCCTTCCCACCGAAGCAGTACCTATTTATCTACTTGCAATTTCTTGCTTTCGAACTGCTAGGTTGGCAGGAGCTGGGACTAGAGATGGGAACTCTGTCTTGCGGCACCCGGGTCTCGAAGACCTTTCACAGCCTGCAGTTCAGCGTCTTAACCACTTGAGCCACCGCAGCTCCATTTGAGTTGATCTAGAACCCACTTATTTTGTCTTTTTGGTGGCCCATGATAGCCGTAGAACTCTCCTCCAATACCATGTTTCAAATGAATGAACTTTATTGTCAAACTTTCACACCCATACTTGGGGAATACTATAGTATGAATTACCTTGATCTTGGTTGCCAGTGAAACATCCTTACGCTTAAGGATCTTCTCTTGTTCCTTCATGGCTGTCCTTTCCAGTCTCCTTCTGATTTTTTTTGTTTGCAATCTTCCTTTTGGTTGATGATAGATCAGAGGAATATAAACTCTTTAAATTTAAATTTCTTCATTGGCACCCTTCAAGTTGTGTAATTCCCCAGTAGCCATTACTTTTGTCTTCTTGATTTTCAGCTGTAATCCTGGCTTGGCACTTTCTGCATTAACCTTCGTCTGTAGTTGTTTCAAGTCTCCCCTTTTTTCTGCAAGTCATGTGGTGTCATCTACATATTTCAAGTTGTTAATGTTCCTTCTACCGATTTTCACTCCACCTTCATCTAAATCTCATCCAGCTTCCTTTATTATATGTTCTGCATATAGATTGAACAGACAGAGAAATAAAATACATCCTTGTCTGACACCTTTGCCAGTTGGGAACTATTCTGTTTTTCCATATTCTGTCCTAACAGTAGCCTCTAGTGTGGAGTACAGGTTGCATATCAAAGCAATCAGCTGTTGTGACAAACCAGTTTCTTTTAAAACCAGCCATAATTTTTCATGATCCACAGAGTCAAAAGATTTGCTGTAATCTGTAAAATACCAGCTGATTTTATTCTGAAATTCTTTTGTATGCTCCAGTAACCAACAAAAATTTGCAAAGATCTCTAGGGGCTTATCTTGAATTGAGCAGGGGGTCGGACTAGATGCCCTATGTGGCCCCTTCCAATTCTGTGATTCTATGATTCTAGAGTCTCTTCCTTTTTTGAATCCACTTTGAATATTTCTTTGAGCATTTCTTGTTCCATATATGGTAGCAATTTTTGTTGTAAGATTTTTGAGCATCACTTTGCTTGCATGAGAATTTAGTGTAATGGTCCAATAGACGGTCTAAGTCTTTGGTGCCTTTTTTGGAACTGGAAAGTACACTAAGCATTGTTTTCTTTTCCATATTTTTGGTACAGTCTTGTTAAGATTTTGATGGACTCATTTCCATGGCTTGGAAGAGCTCTATTGATATCCAGTCTATTCCTGGTGATTTATTTCTCCCAATTGCTTTCAGTACAGCTTTCACTTCACCTTCTAAAACAGGAAGTTCTTCTCCAAAATATTCTTCTTTAAAGGAATCTGTTATCCTCTCATCTCTTTTGTATAGATCCACAGTGCCTTGTTTCCATATTTTCTTTATTTCATCCTGTTCAGTTAATGTATTTCCAAGTTGATCTTTTGGCATGCACACCATGCTTTATTTATTTTTTTGAATTTTTTTTTGTTATATACAGAAAGGGGGAAAGGAGGAAGAAAAGAAAAATACAGAAATATTTTAAAAATCCAATTTAGCATTCTGCTTGTATATCTTCTCATTACAATTTCACAACTGCTTCATCTATTATTCTTATTATTCTTCACTTGATCTTATTTTATTAATACTTAAGTTTTAACCAGTCATAGAACGCCCTCCAGGGTCCCATAAATTCTTCTTCCATTTTTCCTTTTAATATATTTGTCACTTGTCCATTTCTGCACATTCCGTAATCTTCAATATCAACTCATGTAGCGTTGGAATCTTCAATGTCCTCCATGACCTTGCAAATAAAATTGTGGTAGCTGTTCTAACATGTAAATTCAAATATCTGTGATTCTTATCTAACTCATCTGGTAAACAATTTAACAAAAATATCTCTGGCTTAAGAGGTATTGTGATATTCAAGATAAAGAAAGAAAGAAAGAAAGAAAGAAAGAAAGAAAGAAAGAAAGAAAGAAAGATCAGCCAGTATCATAATGCCCCTGTATAAATCAATGGTGCGACCTCATTTGGAGTACTGTGTACAGTTCTAGTCACCACACCTCAAAAAGGATATTATAGCATTGGAATAAGTGCAGAAAAGGGCCACTAGAATGATAAAAGGGTTGGAACACTTTCCCTATGAAGAATGGTTAAAACGCTTGGGGCTCTTTAGCTTGGAGAAACGACGGCTGAGGGATGACATGATCGAAGTTTATAAGATCATGCATGGGATAGAGCAGGTTGAGAAAGAAGTACTTTTCTCCCTTTCTCACAATACAAGTACTCGTGGGCACTCAATGAAATTGCTGAGCAGTCGGGTTAGAACAGATAAAAGGAAGTACTTCTTCACCCAAAGAGTGATTAACATATGGAATTTACTGCCACAGGAGGTGGTGGCGGCTACAAGCATAGACAGCTTCAAGAGGGAATTAGATAAGTATATGGAGCAGAAGTCCATCTGTGGCTATTAGCCACAAGGTATAGATAGGAACTCTCAGGCTGGGGCAAGTGATGCTCTGTCTTCTTGGTGCTTGGGGGAGGCGGCAACAGTGGGAGGGCTCCTAGTGTCCTGGCCCCACTGCTGGACCTCCTGATGGCCCCTGGTATTTCTGGCCACTGTGTGACACCGAGTGTTGGACTGGATGGGCCATTGGCCTGATCCAAGACTGGCTTCTCTTATGTTCTTAAAGCATGCCCTTCAATTCAGGCTTCCTACACAATTTAGACCATTAGGAATGTTGAGACTATGTGAGAATGAGTCAGGTCTGAGCCGAATTGAGCCCCTGGAGAATCTCGAAAAGACTTTCCCCACCACTGCTTTTTTTGTCTCTTATAATCAGGGCTATTTTGGGGCAGGAACGCACAGGAACGGAGTTCCGGCTGGCTTCCAAGTTGGCCACACCCAGCAGGACACCCAACAGCAGAAACTCATTAGGATTGGCTACATTAGGGGTGTGTGGCCTAACATGCAAAGGAGTTCCTGCTACAAAAAAGCCCTGGGTTTTGACCACAAACAAGGTAAACAGAATAACAAGCAAAAGGTGGGTGTGGCTGGATGACCACACTTCTGGTAACATGGGGGTGTGGCCTAATATGCCAATGAGCTGTGTTGTCAGGGGTGTGGCCTAATATGCTAATAACTTTCTGCTGTTGGGTGTGGCCTATTATGCTAATGAGTTCCTGCTGGGCTTTTTCTACCAAAAAAAGCCCTGCTTATAATACAGCCAGTGTAATAAATCTAGTTGTTATTCATCTTATTTGGGATGTCATTATTTTAAGGGGAATTGTGTGCTTACTCAATACCTTTTTCCCCCTTCTCAGGCATTTAACAAGAATAATCTCATTCTAGAAGAGCAGAATAAGTACTTCAACCCGCACCACACTTCGAAGGCATATTCCAACGCCTACTTCACAGACCTGAATCACTACGATGAGTATTAAGTGGGTCTCTGTCTCCCCACGGCCCATTAAGAGCAGACCCTGAGTTGTTAGTGTCTCGCAGATGCCAATAAAAAAAAAATTACAATCAGGACCTGTCTGGGCAAAAGCTGTCCTTTCCAAAGCTGCGTATCGCAGTATAATTTCATATCAAGACGAAGAGAGGCTAGATGAAGGTCATTTCTATTTTCGGCTTGTATTCAGTTTGCCGCCATTCTACTAATTCATATTTTCAGCCTCTCAAAAGGCGATTTGAAAATGATTAGATACTTCCCACAGGACATTGCTTCACAATCGCCTAGCAGAATTTCTTTCGGCAAGTGGGTTGCCTCTCTGAAACGCCACAACAGAACGAAAAAGCCGTCGAAGGCCTCAGAAGTAATCCAGTGGAATTGTCCTGAATGTTGGTAGCAAGCCCAAGAACTCCGCTGTCCATGCCTGAGTTGGTGCCACCTTCTGTGCCAGGTTTTTAGAGCTGTGTAACAGTTTGGGGGCGGGGGGCGCTTGAAGAAACGGGAAGTGATTATGGTGGGGCTGCGAGCCTGAATTGGCGCAAGGGATGTTTGCAGAGCAAGCAGTGGAAGCAGTGAAGATCGGCATCCTTGAGGACTGTTTTAATCGGCTGGAGAGGGAAGCAAGGGTACTATTTCTGCATGATATTGCTTCACATGGATTGCTGTACTAGCATGGCTGTTTGCTTAGCCTGCATAACTATACTGAGTCCACCTGGGTTGTCCATCACAACATTCATAAGCACATTAGAGCACACAACTGGAAGAAGGCTTCCTTGCAGGTCTGTCTGTTTCCTTTGCTGTGACATGCTAAGGAGCGGGTGCAAAAGCACAAACACTCCTATTTTTAGGTGGTCCCCCCCCCCAAAGAAAAATTCATCAAGGAAAACAATGGCATAAAGTGTATCAGATCATCGTTGTAATAATTTTGAAGAACTAACTGAGCTTGGCTGTCGTGCTTGGATTATGTAAATATGGGAAGTGCTTTGCTGAGCATAAAGTTGCCTTTCTCTTGCTTGAACTGAAAGGGGGGGGGAATAATCAGGCTCGCAATTTTTTACTGAATTGGTTCCTCGTGGTCTTCACTAATTTTGAACAATGACATCTTTGCCTTTTTTTAAAAAACAGAAAATCCAACTTTGCTGTTTGAATGAATATCAGAGTTATGTGAAATGATTTGTCAGCTGACTTCAGAAAAACGTACGTTTCAAAACCTGTGTACTACTTTCCAAAGAAAACCCTGAAGAAAGTGTTGCATATTTTTCGTAATCAGAAATATTATATAGCATGGGATGTTTTTTGTTTTGTTTTTTTGCTGGGCACACATATATGCTTTCCTCTTGGGCTCAGTATGCACAGCTCCTGTTCATTTCCCTTGTTGCGAGCACATGAGTTTCCAGTTTAGGGCCAGACTACATGATGTGTATGGCCACACAGCTGCATTTGACCATACCTGGTATGCAGGGTTGCCACCCTCAAGGTGGAGGCTGGAGATTTCCTGGAATTACAACTGATCTCCTGGTGACAGAGATCCGCTCACCTGGAGAAAATGGCCGCTTTGGAAGATGGGCTCTATAAGGCATGATACCCCATTGAAGTCCCTCCCCAAACCCCACCCTGTTCAGGCCCCACCCCCAAAATCTCCAGGTATTTCCCAACCCAGTGTTGGTAACCTTACTGGCATGGCAGCTTTGGGGAATGTAGGTCAGTAGTTCAGCAGTTTGAGACCCGGGTGCCGCAAGACGGAGTGAGCTCCCGTCTCTAGTTCCAGCTCCTGCCAACCTAGCAGTTCGAAAGCAAGACATTGCAAGTAGATAAATAGGTACCGCTTCGGTGGTTCCGTGCGCCTTGGTGTTTAGTCATGCCGGCCACATGGCCACGGAAACATCTTCGGACAGCGCTGGCTCTTCGGCTTGGAAACGGAGATGAGCACCGCAACCCTAGAGTCGGACTCGACTGGCTTTCGAGCAAGGGAACCTTTACATGACCAAAGGTCTCAAGCACATGTATAAAATACAGTTTATGATTTAACATCAAGTTAAAACAGTGAACTTCTCAAAATTGGTAGGATATAATCAGTATAAAACATTCCAAACATAATGTTTAAAATAATTAAGATAAATAAATATAAGCTTTTCCATGGTATCCACTATCTACGCTTCAGTGCTATTGTAGTTGCTAAATACCTTGCTACTGAAGCCGCACTTGCCGGGGTAGTATCTGCCGGTAAATAAGAAATCACCCATGACTCAAGTGGAAGATATTTTGTTAAAATAGGTAGTATCCAATAAGACCTAGGAGCTATCCAGTGGGAACAAAAAAGAAGGAGGTGTGTCAACGTCTCAATCTCACTGGATGCGCAGGTGCAAACTCTTATCTCAATAGGGAATGTGTGCAAAACGACCCGTTAACTCTGCAGATGGTACAACATTTAGCCTAGCAAGAGTAAAAGCAATTCTATGGGAAGGGAGGGTAAGTTGGCTTAAATATGATGGAAGAGTCAATGAGGGGGGAATTCACAAGAACACAAGGGAAACCATGTTGGATCAAGCCAATGGCCTATCCAGTCCAACACCCTGTGTCACACAGTGGCCCAAACCCAGATGCCATCAGGAGGTCCACCAGTGGGGCCAGAACTCCGGAAGCCCTCCCACTGTGGCCCCCCCAAGCACCAAGAATGCAGAGCATCGCTTCCTCAGACAGAACGTTCCATCTATACCTTGTGGCTAATAGCCACTGATGGACCTCTGCTCCATACACTTATCCAATCTCCTCTTGAAGCTGTCTCTGCTTGTAGCTGCCACCACTTCCTGCAGCAGTGAATTCCAACCACGCCCATGTAAATAAGGTGTTTCAACTTTGTCTTAACTTTCTGGGCTTCCATAGCGTCAACGTATCACAAAAGCACTTGGCCAAATCACTACAAGAGGAATGTGGGGGACTAGATGCTGCATCAAGGGCTTGAACCCCAAACTCGTCCACCTCACAACTTTTCTGCCAAAAATGACTACACGCAGGGGTTTTTTTGTAGAAAAAGCCCAGCAGGAACTCATTAGCATAATAGGTCACACCCAACAACAGAAACTCATTAGCATATCCAGCCACACCCATGAGAGCATAGCTCATTTGCCTATTAGGCCGCACCCCCATGTTACCAGAAGTGTGGTCATCCAGCAACACCCACCTTTTGCTTCTTATTCTGTTTACCTTCTTTGTTGTCAAAACCCAGGGCCTTTTTTGTAGCAGCGACTCCTTTGCATGTTAGGCCACACCCCTAATGTAGCCAATCCTAATGGGTTTCTGCTATTGGGTGTGGCCTATTATGCTAATGAGTTCCTGCTGGGCGTGGTCAACTTGGGAGCCAGCCGGAACTCCGTTCCTGTGCGTTCCTGCCCCAAAATAGTCCTGACTATACGTGAAAAGGCCCCAATAATACATTTTAAATCTTTACCATGAAAAAAAAAATCAGGTGGGAATACCTGCTGTCCATAAACGATTTCTTTATCGAGAGAGACACCATTTGTGCAAACTCTCCTCTGAAAGGACTGTGCAGGAAGCAGAATTTTCCACTGGGATAAGACAGGAGTCGAGTAACAGATGAGAGAAATTTAAGTGTCGGAGTACAAATTAAAAGGTTATGGTTTAAAGGATGCAGGTGAAGTTGACAGAGCTGTGGCCGAAGGTCGGAAAAGGCCTCTCCAGAGATCAACAATGCCCAACTAAGTGTGAGCACAAAGGTGGTTCTTGTTCTTAGGCCCAGATATCCTGCAGGTATCTCTTCTCATCTCTTAATGTAGCCAGTGTTTTCAGGGCTCCCAGTTTATCACCTCCTCTCTCAGTGATTAAGATATTCACTAAAGTATCGTTCACATCTTTAGCCATGTTTTTTGCATCCCTGAAAGAGAGATACAGGGGGGGAAACGGTTAAAGGCTAACTGGTTTCTCTGCTTGCCTGCAAACTGGGACTCTAAACCACAGATTAATCCTGATTTAGAATCCTGCTTTCTAGGCAGGAAAACAGTTGCCATTGGATTGTGTCAGCCAAGTCAGATGCCTCTTTGTGCGCATGCGCCGTTGGGCGCTTGTGCACATCCTGTGGAGACTTGGAAAAAAAACCCTGTTTGCGACGGGACATGGGCGGGCGCTGGATGCCACGGGATTCCACCGGAAACGTGATCAGGCGCCCGCCCTTGCCCTGAGGTTTCCGGAAACTAGTACCTCGGAGGTACTAGTTTTTTACCCCGCATCTTCGGCGGGAAGCCTCGGGTTCGCCACAGGAGCTCTACGCTTCCCAGATGTGGTGGTGTGGTCGCGCCTGGAAAATCCGCCTATCTTCCGTCTCGGTAGCGTGGCTAATGCTCCGTGTGACCGCAGCCAGAGTTTGTTTGCACCCTCTGAATACAGCCTCACATTGTTGAAGCAGTCAGATGGTCTACTGTCACAAAAATTATTCCCTGGTCAGAAGAGGAGCTTCAGAAAAGTTGGGAGAGTTACTTGCTACGTAACTCTTCACTTTCAGGATGAGTGATGTTTGAAGGCAACTGAGCACCAGAAGAAGCGTGTTCTTCAGCACACATTGCTGCATTTGTGCTTGGCACTCAACTGAAGCCACGGTTTTTTAATGGGATTAGTGGTACACACTCTGATAGTGCTAACAGACGACAACTCTCACAGCTTGAGACAGGTCTCGAATAGCAAAATGTTCTCTTCCGGTACAATAACCCACTTGTTTACTCCAAGGATTCCCAATATAAATTTGATAAACCCAGCCACAATTTAGCAATCTTTATGTTCCACTGATTTCAGTCAAAAAAGCCAGAGAAGGGGTCACAGTGTGCAGATACATGCCAACAAACAAAAAACCACTGTGACAAAATTGACAATGACACATTTAATAATTCTGTGAGCATCAATTTGTGAAGCTATTAATCTTACAATATAATTAGAGAATTCTGACGTAAACAAAGCAAAGTCCAACATAATATATCCTCGATGAGCACACCAGTTTTTACACTCATTTCAGCAATCTTCCTCATGAGTAGTATTATAAAGTTGGAAGGTGTCAACCTCTAAATTCAGCTTAATTTCTTTTTAAAAACAGTATAGCTTCTTATTTTCTTCTTTCTTGGTTAAATTATCTTTCAGTTCCATTGCAAGTACTAAAATAGGAGCAAGCCAATTGTTAAATTTCTCATAGCAGCCAGTCCAAAATTTTTATGTGGCAACAGGCCTACTTTAAATTGGCTGGCATTTGCTCTCCATTTCACATTGTTCGCTGGTTGCTCTCTCTTGTTTACGTCAGAATTCTCTAATTATATTGTAAAATTAATAGCTTCACAAATTGATGCTCACAGAATTATTAAATGTGCCACTGATTTCAGTGGCAGAGACTTAATCGGATGTTTCAACACTTTTCAGTCCCGTGGATGGGGCCGTTGGCTTTGTCAAGATGGCGCCTACATAAACAGACAGCTCAGGTTACATATACAGCTTAAATGCAACCTTCCTGTATGTAAAAGTTACATCCCTGTGTACTTTTCTGATGTGTCAGATCAGGAGGGATGATGCTTCTGGCTGTAGGGCACTGATCCAGCCTTATTATTTGCAGATCAGCTCTCTTGCTTGCTGGAACTTGAACCCCAAGTTCTTTCTGTCATTATATTTGCAGTCAACCCAACCCAGAAATAGATTGTCATGCAGGGGCTGTGGCTCCGTGGAAGAGCCTCTGCTTTGCATGTAGAAGGTTCCCAGGTTCGATCCCCGGCATCTCCAGTTAGAAAAGGATTTGGTAGGAGGTGATGTGAAAGACTTTTATAGAAGACCCCAGAAAGCCACCACCACTCTGAGAAGACAGTACTTGATGGATTTCCCGGCAAACAGGAACAAAAGTAATCCTCTCTCAGCGCGCCCGCATGCTCCCATTCATTTTGCTTCTCTGCATTTTGCCCCCAACACTTTGTTCCGCCTCCAGTTTGGGAGGCTGAAGGCTTGTGCCCGTAAGCACTACTCTAAAAGCCATCCCTACTTTCATCAAGTCCCTGCAAATCCAGCTTCCGGCATGACTCACCCGCACACGTACAAACACCCTCTCTCCTCCAGCAGAATCCTGATAACATCTTTCGAACAGAGCCGGAGGTGATCTTGCACATATTTTGGAGCAGCTGGATGGGCTGGAGGTGGGGGGTCTCTTGAGAAACAAACCTTCAGGTGAGTCAAAGTGCCGTTCTCGACAAAGCGCTGGAGCTCCTCCCTGGAAGACAAAGCCAAGAGAAGGCAGGGTTTCCCCCAGCACGGCCATGAGGGATGAAGCGCTAACGAGCAACGCAAGGCGACGGACTTACTGGAACAAGTAATCTTTGGCCTCCGACCGGCAGCCAAAAAACAGCCACGTCTCTCCAAAAGCGCTTCCTTTCCGGTCTTCTCGGAGCTTCTCTCTGATCAACAAACAAAAAAACCCCCAAATTGCTGAAGCCAGGGTTGAGAGTAAGGTAAAGGTTCCCTTGCTCGAAAGCCAGTCGAATCCGACTCTAGGGTTGCGGTTCTCATCTCCGTTTCCAAGCCAAAGAGCCAGCGCTGTCCGAAGATGTTTCCGTGGTCATGTGGTCGGCATGACTAAACACCAAGGCGCACGGAACCCTGTTACCTTCCCACCAAAGTGGTACCTATTTATCTACTTGCAATTTCTTGCTTTCGAACTGCTAGGTTGGCAGGAGCTGGAACTAGAGACGGGAGCTCACTCCATGATTCGGCACACTCGGGTCTCGAACTGCTAAACTACTGACCTTCCACAGCCTGCAGTTCAGCGTCTTAACCACTTGAGCCACCGCAGCTCCTTGTACAACCATGCTAATTTTTTTTTAATACAGGAATCAAAATTCAAGCTCACCAAGGGCTATATGACATGCCCAATGTGAGTTTTACAGATCTGCATTTTCTTTGATTGGCATCGTTTATTCCAGTCAGAGAGCCCTCTCCCCTCCCTGTGGATTTCGATCTTGCACCAAACACTGTCCACCACTTCAAGCCTTTCTTTGTAACCACTACAGCTGACACTCTCAGGATATTGAAGGGAGCCCTCGGCCAGTGTCCAGTTCTGCCTTGGTTGGGGTTACGAACAGTGTTTCCCTCTAAGCTGAGTTAGCATGAGCTAACTCACAGTTTTTTAGCCCCTTGCTCAGACATTTTTGTCTTCGCTCAGGAAGGAGGGCTCCAGAGCAAACTGATTTGTGCAGCAGCCAAATCGCTCGCTCACAACTTTAATGCCAGTACCCCACAGAGTAGAATTTTTGCTCACAAGTCTCCGCAGCAGCAGCAGCAGCAGCAGCAGCAGCAGCAGCAGCAGCAGCAGCAGCAGCAGAAGAAGAAGAAGAAGAAGAAGAAGAAGAAGAAGAAGAAGAAGAAGAAGAAGAAGAAGAAGAAGAAGAAGAAGAAGAAGAGGAGGAGGAGGAGGAGGAGGAGATTGGATTTATACCCCGCCCTTCACTTGGAGTCTCAGAGCGGCTTACAAACTCCTTCCCCTTCCCCTCCCCACAACAGACACCCTGTGAGGTGGGTGGGGCTGAGAGAACTCTGACACAAACGGCTCTTTTTCAAGGACAGCTGTGCCAGAGCTTGTGACTGACCCAAGGTCACATCAACAGGTGCAAGTGGAGGAGTGGGGAATCAAACCCGGTTCTCCCAGATTAGAGTCCGCACACTTAACCACTACACCAAACTGGCTTAGAGGGAGCATTGGTTATGAATGCTCCCTCTAAACTGTGGAGTCTTGTGAGCAAAAGTATTTGAGCTTCAGCTTCAGTCTCTGGCCTTCCAGGGAACAGTCAGGGTTGATTTCTTTTAGGATTGACTAATTTGATCTTCTTGCAGTCCAAGGGACTCTCAAGAGCCTCCTACTGACAGAGGTCAGATGGAAGATTTCACTATTTTGTGTCTTTCAGGTGCTGCAAACTAGTTTCATAAGTTCTTCAATCTATGCCTTTTTTTAAAAAAACAAATCTAATCATGAAATACTTACCGATGTTGTAGGAAGCCCACGAATGGAGCAATCCCAGTTCCTGGACCCACCATTAACAAAGGAACCGAGGGATCATCCGGCAAGTGGAAAGTGTTGACCCGCCGAGAGGATATGGTGATCTGGAACGCAGTCAGATGTAATTAAGAACATGGATGAAGAAGAAGAAGAAGAAGAGGAGGAGGAGATTGTATTTATACCCTGCCTGTCACTTGAAGTCTCAGAGCGGCTTACAAACTCTTCACTTCCTGACTTTGGCCCATTCTGCATCTAGCCTTTGCTCCGTTGTTTTACCAAACCCACACCGGAACAGAAATCCCCCCCCCCTCTGCCTCGCATGCCACTTTCACTTTCTTTGATTGTCGGAGTTTATGGGAGCCCCCACACTGCATGCCGGTTTCACTTCCCTTGATTGCTCGGTTTTATGGTAGCTGTCTGCACAGATTAATGGCCATTTTATGGACATTCAGGGGTGACGCTGCAGTCAGTATGGCTGTGTTGGCCCCGGGGTATTTGAATGTTGTTGTGAGCCGCATCTTTTTCTGTTCCAGTGTGGGTTTGGCAAAACAGCCGGGTGAATGCTAGGTGCTAGAGTCTGGGGACTCGGTGGCACTGGATGGCAAGACTAGATCTAATGGGTGGGAATTACAAGGGAGTCGTTACCAGCTAAATATCAGGAGGAACTTCCTGACTGTAAGAGTGGTTGAGCAGTGGAGCAGTATGCCTCGGGAGGGGGTGGATGCTCCTGCGCTGGACGTTTCCAAGCAGGGGCTGGACGACCATCTTTTGGGTATGTTGTAGGGCTATCTTTCGGCTGTGCTCCTGCAGAGTGCAGGGGGTTGGGCTAGATGACCTGCAAGGTCCCTTCCAACTCTAACATTCTATGACTCTATGGGGCTCACCCCGAACTGATAGGCTGCTGAACCCCTGAAGCCCCACCACTGGCTACGGCCCTTGTTGACCAGAATATAAAGACAGAAGCCAAGGAACTCCAAGAGAACTCTCTTGTGCCAGAAAAGCATGGTCCCTGGCATCACCGTGCCAAGTGGTAAGGAGGATTTTATCACCCATCAGATATGTAGATATCTGAAGCTCACATTCTAGAGTTTATCCCAGTCAGGCTAATAGGAGGCTCACCCTTCCCTGTTCAGTCAGCACAGAGGTGAAAGCAACGGTCTTCAGCACAGCCTTTTACTCCAACCTGTGTTACCAGACAGGCCTCTGCCAGAACTGGATTTTCCATGGTCAACTTTGGGTGATTCCACACTAGACTTTAAATCCTGGTTCAGCCCTGTCCCCAAGCTTACATTCTACACTACATTCAAGTTCACCCCTGTAATTATCTTGGGGTATTTTTACATTCTACACTACACTCGAGTTCACCCCTGTAATTATCTTGGAGTATTTTTTGTTTCCATATTACATTGAGGTCACCTCGGTTTCGCCCCACACTTGTCCTGGGATAAACAGATGCTGTTATAACCAGGGATAAATGCAAGGTATTGTGTCACGAGTTGAACTCTGATAAAACCACGGATGAGATCCAAGTGCGGAAAGGACCAATATACTTTTTCATAATCATGTGAGCGGAAAAGAAGTATATCAGTGACCCAGACATGTACATCTGCTCAAGGATCCAGGCCTACTTATCCAAAATGATTTGTTTTACATTCCTTCCTGGAAAGGTGTCAAATTGCCAAGTCTAAACTTTGGGTGTTTCTTGAGACTCCTATCTGGAACAAGGGAACTTGCCCCAGAGCTGATATGGTTTTTTCTCTTCAAAAGGGGCGAAAAGCCATATTTGGGACAGAGGGATTTTATGCTTTATTCCTCACATGCCTTATTCCTCACTTTAATAAAATTTAAAAAGTCCTGATCGTCTAAGGACCCAATCATTTTGTTGTCTGAGAAGACATTCACACACGAGCATCTCTCTTTTTGGTGGGTTAATGGCTTTTGGCACATTTAGGCATGCACACCTGCCAGAGCATCTTTGGTCTTAACTACTGGGCCTCCTCTAAGAGGGCATTTTGTACCACTCATGTCTCCCTTTCACCTTTCCTGTCTCTCTGCTTCGCTCCTTAAAAAAGAGTCAACCCTAGGGGAAAAAATAGCGAGAACAGTCTCTCATCTGATCCATCTTTGGGAGAAGCATTTACGGGTCCAAGATGAACTCAGTTGGAAGGTCCTGCCTGTTAGACTCGGACTCTCATTTGTCATGTTTTGGGGATTTGAGGCCTGCAGGGGGAGGGAAATTCCAGAGGGGTGTGTTTGTGTGCGAGAGTGTGAGAACGGCTCTGTTGTAGTGGCAATGTAAGTCTTCTGAAGCAGCCTCTCTTCTCAGGGATGACCTTGGATAGTCTCTGTGCCACTTTCTGCTGTTGCAGATAAACATAATGGTAGATTTACAGGTGGGGGTGTAGAGAGAGTGAAAGGTAGGCATGATGGTTGTGGAGTGTGACTGGAGGGCACCAAAGGCCCTTTGTTTGAACTGCCTATAACTATGGGTTTTCGCAACAGAACTTCAGTTTTGACACAGTAAGAGTCTTAGCTTGGAACATCTTTATTCCTCAATAAAGAAATCACTGCCAGAGACTGTTGCTGAGAGTAACTTTGTCCAAGAGTCTGACTGATTTAAGAAAAACAAGCAAATCAGAACAGAACTAGAATCCTAGAATAGACTACTTAGCTTCCATCACCAAACCCCAACGTGATTACAATGGATAAATGGAAAACACAGGTTTAGTTGCCAAAACACACAACGGTTCTGCAATAAGGACAACCCCCCCCCCCCAAGCTTTGGGGTGCAGCTAGATACCTTTGGCCTGAAGGGCGTCTGGTTCTCCGTATTCGACTGAAGCAACGGGACAACCTGCTCAGCCAACCAGCCGGTACAGACGCCTCTTCGCTGTTCACCTAGATGGGATGGAAACTCCAGAACATTAAAGACGAAACTCATCTTTCCAGGCTGAAATAAACTGGAGCTGCAACGAAAGGAACAAAAAAAAATAAATCAGTCAATACCGCAAGGGGGGGACACACACACACACGACCAAAGAAATATTGCAGTAAGGGCTGGGTGTAAGAAAAGAAAACCACAATCGTCAAGATGGAAAACTAAATCCTGCAACCTTGCATGTATCATGCAAATATGGCTAAGTTGCTGTATTTAGTATGCTACTCCTCGTCACAGGAAGTTATAAAGGGCTCTGATGCCCTGCACAAATCCTCAAAAACCTTATTTGAATAAAAAATATTGCTACCTTGCTTTTCCATACTCTTTTCCATCAAAATCACAATAAAGTAAACCACACTGTCAAAAATACACACAATTTTAAATAACAGCATGCAGCAAAAAAGTCACCAGTATTCTAGGCCCCCAAAACCTCCTGGAAGTGAGTCAGTGTTAGAAAGTTAGCCAGGAGGAGGCGAGGCAACCCTCCACTAGGGAAGGAAGACCACCGGCCTCGTCACACCTCAGGCCAGGGGGGAACCTGGAGCAGGGCCCCTGGAGTCTAGGGTTGTGGTGCTCATCTCCGTTCCCAAACCGAAGAGCCAGCGCTGTCTGAAGACATCTCCATCGTCATGTGGCCGGCATGACTAGACGCCAAGGCACATGGAACACTGTTACCTTCCCACCAAAGCGGTACCTATTTATCTACTTGCAATTTCTTGCTTTCAAACTGCTAGGTTAGGAGGAGCTGGGGCCAGAGATGGGAGCGCTCACTCCGTCACGCGGTACTAGGGTCTCGAACTGCCAAACTACCGGCCTTCCGGTCTGCAGACTGGAAACTAGTATTACTGCTACATTATCAGAAGACTTGACATACCACCCTTCCGCATGAACACAGGGTCACACTGTTGTTCATCAAGTGGTCATCTGTGTGGCCCACATGGGTACAGCACACGCAAACACCATGGAGAGGTATCATTTAATTTTTTAAGTTATCATTTAACAGGACATACACTATATGAAAAGAGCATTTGGGGCCACATTTCCTAAGGCCTAGCCCCAGAGTATAAATTCTTCAAGATTTGTGTTCCAATATTGATGGAAAACAAATGTCACCGCAGACTGTGACAGCAGCCATGAAATTAAAACACGCCTGCTCCTTGGGAGGAAAGCGATGGCGAACCTAAACAGCATGATAAAAAGTAGAGACATCACCCTGCCAACAAAAGTCTGCATGGTCAAAGCAATGGTATTCCCAGTAGTCATGTATGGCTGCAAGAGTTGGACTATAAGGAAGGCCGAGCACCGAAGAATAGATTCTTTTGAACTATGGTGCTGGAGAAGACTCTTGAGAGTCCCTTGGACAGCAAGAGGATCAAATCAGTCAATCCTCAAAGAAATCAACCCTGACCGTTCCCTGGAAGGCCAGATAATGAAACTGAAGCTCAAATACTTTGGCCACCCAATGAGAAGGGAGCACTCACTGGAGAAGAAGACCCTGATGCTGGGAAAGATTGAAGGTCAAAGAAGACGGGGACGGCAAAGGATGAGATGGTTAGACAGTGTCATCGATGCAACGAACAGGAAATTGAGCAAACTTCAGAGAACGGCGGAAGACAGGAGGGCCTGGCGTGATCTGGTCCATGGGGTCGCGAAGAGTCGGACTCGACTGT
Source organism: Gekko japonicus (assembly GCF_001447785.1). Taxonomy (NCBI): domain Eukaryota; kingdom Metazoa; phylum Chordata; class Lepidosauria; order Squamata; family Gekkonidae; genus Gekko; species Gekko japonicus. The sequence continues at coordinate 338,784 of NW_015164686.1, forward strand.
GCGACTAAACAACAACAAAAATTGATGGAACCGGTGTGCAGTGTTTTTGCCTTGCCAGATATACACTCCTTGAAAAGCACTAGAGTTGCCAGCCCCCCCCCCCCGGCCACCAGCGAGGGATGGGGGGGTAGGGTGGTCAGATCCAAGTTGGGGAACTCCTGGAGACTTGGGGGTGGAAGGGACCTCAGTGGAGTACAGTCCCACAGAGTCCACCCTTCGAAACATCCATTCTCTCCCAGGGAACTGATCTCTCTAACCTGGAAATGAGCTATAATTCCAGGGGATCCCCAGGTCCCATCTGGAGGCTAGCATTCCTAAAAAGGCCACCTTGGGCCATATTTTTGAGGCCTAGCTCTGTAATATAAATCTTCCAAGACTTTTCTTCAAATATCGACCAGTTCAATGCGAGGTTTTGGGGTTTTTTTGCCTCAGAGGTGAGAAGAGATTGGATTTATCCCCCGCCCTTCACTACCCAAAGGTGTCTCAGAGCGGCTTACAAACTCCTTTCCCTTCCCCTCCCCACAACGGACACCCTGTGAGGTAAAAGAAGAAGAAGAGATTGATTTATACCCCGCCCTTCACTACCCAAAGGTGTCTCAGAGCGGCTTACAAACTCCTTTCCCTTCCCCTCCCCACAACGGACACCCTGTGAGGTAAAAGAAGAAGAAGAGATTGATTTATACCCCGCCCTTCACTACCCAAAGGTGTCTCAGAGCGGCTTACAAACTCCTTTCCCTTCCCCTCCCCACAACAGACACCCTGTGAGGTCGGTGGGGCTGAGAGAGCTCTTGACAGAACCGGCTCTTTTTCAAGAACAGCTCTTGTCAGAACTACGGCTTGCCCAAGGTCATCGAGCCAGGTGCAAGTGGAGGAGTGGGGGAATCAAACCCGGTTCTCCCAGATTAGAGTCCGCGCACTTCACCACGACACCAACCTGGCTGCGCTTGAAAGGGCATCGTGGGCCCTGTTTTTGAGGCCTCGCTCTGTAAAATAAATTTTCTTCAAAAATTGACCAATTCTGGTCTTCTGAGGCTCTTTTTAGTTCTCTTCTTCAATGGAAAAGTCTTCAACAAAAAGACGGTCGTGAAAGTGAAGCTCTCTCAGCAGCAGCAAGAGGACTAAGGGACGGGCGCTCCTCCCCCTCCTAAGCACTCTGGGAAAAGGCAGGAAAGCAGCATAGGGAAGGGGAAGGGAGACTCTCCAGTGCGTTTGAACTTCATGCACCTCTCTGTTAGGCCTGCACGTGCGCAGTACCCGTGTGGGACTGCATCAGTACCACAATGATGAACAATCAAAGGTTATGTTTGGAGACAGGGTGAGGGTGGCGTGTGTGTGTGTCGGACAATGCAAAGCACATGCAGCAAACAACACCAGCCAGAGAAACAGTACGGAGTTAAAAAAGAGGAGCGTGAACGAGGACTCTCTGGGCGGCATGATGTTCCGTGTGCATCAGAGACAGGGGCGTGCTTCATGTGTGCCTATTCACCACATGGGGGGGGGCACATCGTCAAGCAGGGATTTACATGTGGGAACAAACCACGGTTCTTCGACTACTATAGATGGAGGCTTCTACAGCAGGCCCCACGTTGTTCAATGACGTCAGTCCACACATTCAACAGCAAGAGTAGTGTTCGACAATCACGAGGGGCAGGGGTCATTTCCCGCAGGAGCGCACAGAAGCGGAGCTCCGGCAGTAAAGAGCCCAGGGGGCGGGCACATGCAACAAGCCCCACCCTCTGCTCCCAGCAGCCCTCAGTCAGAGCAAGAAGCAGCCAGGTAAGTTGCAGAGCCCCCCCCCCCCCGGCCCAAAACAGTCCAGTGGCACCTTTAAGACCAAGTTTTATTCAGGTACAAGCTCTCCCTCCTCTGCGAGGGCAGACCTGTGCGTTCCCCCCCCCCCAATAGCTAGCAATCCAAAACAGTCCAGTGGAGCCTGAGCGGTGGGTGTTGCCTTCTGACACACTTCAAGTGATGTCAGGGGGTGTGTCATATGCAAATAAGTTATGCTAATGAGCTCCTGCACCTCTTTTTCTATGAAATGACCCCTGACGAGGGGTATACGTGTGTCTGAAGCAGCCCTCTACATGTAGTCTCCAGTGCCTCCGACCACCATGCCTGGGAGGTCTACTTTCCCGCTTCAGTAAGTTGACAAGTTACTCCTCCCATAGTGAATCCCGTTCAATATCTTTCTGTGAACACACACCATACCCGTTTTTAGGACCCAACCAAGTTCAGAAGTTACACTACCTTGCAGCAGAGTAGGGTCTGGCTTGCAATTTGGGAAGGTGCTCTAGAAAGAAGAGAAGCTGGTCAGTGCAGGATTCCACGCATCATTCCACGCTCACCCGCATTAGCGGTGCTTTTTCATATTATGACTTCTTGACATACTGCATGCATTCGGAAGCATTTCACACGTGTTCCTTTTACAGCAAACATTTAACATAGTCAGGTACCAGTAGCTCCATACTGCAGGGGAGGGACTGAAATAATACAAATCTTAACTCTTGCGCAAATTACTCACAAATCACTCCCTAGTTAACAACTCATTCTCTTTGCTTTTATGCTACATTAACTTGTGGTCTTACATGGAACTAGAATATATGTCAAAAAGCAATAAAAGAATGTTCTAAATCGAATAAATGTTAAGTGAAACACACAAGGGCCTCGTGCGGGTTTAGAGGGAAATGTTCCACGCCGTTATACTTCCATTTTGTGCTCATTTTGCTATTCCTAACAAGAGCAATTCACTTTAAAAAGGATTTTTCATGCCAAATCACACATCCTTGCTGCAATAGAGAAAAGCACATATCCACTCCAGGAAATGCACAGATTTCAGAAAAGAGGTTGAGCTACATGGGGAAAAATGGGGTGCGATGCGGTGCTGTAGGAAGTGATATGAATACAATGCCAAGAGCTAAGCAAGAACTACAATTCAGTAAGGCACAGACAGAGAGAGAAAAAAAGAGACACAAGAGCGATCTATAGAACCAACAGTGGTGCAGACTTACGGTTTATGGCGACACGCTGGCGGACGCATCTCCCGGACCTCCAGGGGATGTGATCTGCGCACCAGCGGATAGGAGGGAGGGCGACGGGTCGCCACTGCCCGTGCGCCTTGGTGTTTAGTCATGCCGGCCACATGACCACGGAAACGTCTTCGGATAGCGCTGGCTCTTCGGCTTTGAAACGGAGATGAGCACCGCAACCCTAGAGTCGGATTCGACTGGCTTTCGAGCAAGGGAACCTTTACCTTTAAGTATCCCCCGTATATTTTTTTCAACTTTTTAGATTTTTCTGCACACCTGGGGACTCCTCCAAGTGTGGAGGGAAATTTAGATATTCATACGGTGGGGGCAACTTGGCTATTAGATATATAGATGTTCACCTTGAAAAGATTTACTAAATGTCACAGTGCCTGCTTGTTTGGTGTATTTCCTATATGGATAACGGTGATCCCTTCTTGGTTTACTCTCTCCCTCTAGTAGTTGAGCTGCAGCATTCTGGACCAGCTGGGAGTTTCCAAATTGATTTTGACAGAAGACCCCCGTTCTCCCCTCCAAAGACTAGCTTGGTCTTACCCTGCTTAGCTTCCGAGGTCTGACAAGATCAGGCCGGCCTGGACTCTCCGGGTCAGGGCATCTGCCTACTAAAGATAAAGGTAAAACATTTCCCTTGCTCAAAAAGCCAGTCGGATCCAACTCTAGGGTTGCAGTGCTCATCTCCATTTCCAAGCCGAAGAGCCAGCGCTGTCCGAAGACATCTCCGTGGTCATGTGGCTGGCGTGACTAAACGCTGAGGTGCACGGAATGCTGTTACCTTCCAAACCAAAGCAGCACCTATTTATCTACTTGCAATGTCTTGCTTTCGAACTGCTAGGTTGGCAGGAGCCAGGGCCAGAGACGGGAGCTCACTCCGTCACACGGCACTCGGGTCTCAAATTGCCTTCCAGTCTGCCGCTCAGCGTCTTCACCTCTGAGCCACCACCATCTGCCTACTAGCATCTCATAAATGCATCAGTGGATCTCTCTTACGCTCCTCCTTTTCAGTGTAGTAGATGCGTCTTATTTCTGATTTCCCCAGAGTCACTGTATCCCCTTTCTGTACATTCAAGGCCACCACTTACCAATCAGCAGGCTCAGCGGGGGCTTGCAGGCTGGGAAAGCGCGGAGCAGATCCAGCAGGCAGACACCGGCGTCTCGGACAAAAGCGTTGTAATCGGAAGCCCCTTGCTTGCTGCACAGCTCCTGAAGCCTCCTCTTTGCCCCAGTATCAGCTGTGTACTCTACTAGGGAGCGTAAAAACGCCTGCCGGGGAAGAGGAGAGGTGGTCTTGAGCTTGGGCTAAACCGCTTATCTCCAGAGAGATTTTTTCTCTGCCAATGCAAACATCGCTCCCCACCAGTGTTCCCCCTAAGCTGAGTTGGCGTGAGCTAGCTCACAGTTTTTTTAGCCTCCAGCTCACACATTTTTTGTCTCAGCTCAGCTAACCCTAACCCCAGGGGTGATTTCGTAGGAAAAAAGGTGCAGAAGCTCATTAGCATAACTTATTTGCGTATGCCACACCCCCTGACATCACCAGAAGTGTGTCAAAAGGCAACACCCACCGCTCAAGCTCCACTGGACCGTTTTGGATTGCTAGATATGGGGGGGGGGGAACGTGCAGATCTGTCTTCGCAGAGGAGGGAGAGCTTGTACCTGAATAAAACCTGGTCTTAAAGGTGCCACTGGACTGTTTTGGATTGCTAGCTATCGGGGGGGGGGGCTCTGCAACTTACCTGGCTGCTTCTTGCTCTGACTGAGGGCTGCTGGGAGCAGGGGGTGGGGCTTGTTGCATGTGCCCGCCAACTGGGCTCTTTACTGCCGGAGCTCCGCTCCTGTGCGCTCCCGCAGGAAATGACCCCTGCCTAACCCTAATTTATGCAGCAGCCAAATAGCTGGCTCACCACTTTAATGCCAGCAGCTCACAAAGGAGAATTTTTGCTCACAAGACTCCACAACTTAACAGGAGCATTGTTCCCCCACTAGTATTCCTCTACCCCACCTGTGACAAATGCCTCACCTTCAAGGTCACAGACAGATGTTCGGTGCAGAGAGACAAAGAACAATTCCCCATCAGGCCACACTTGCAAAAAGTAAAACCACAAAAGGCATCAAACCACATTCCACTGGTGTCTTGTGTGCCCACATCGGTCCTTTGTGGGCCCCAAAAGGGAACCTAAAAGAACCCAACTTTGTCCATCTTCTCTGCCTGGGCATCCTAGGGGACCAGGTGAATGGCTCTTTACAGGACTCTGTCTTGCCTAAAGCAGCCCATGGAGCTCCAGAGCTGAGTAGAGATTGGAACTCGGGTCTCCCTGATCCCTTCCACAAGAAGAAGAAGAAGAAGAGATTGGATTTATACCCTGCCGCCCTTCACTTGGGAGTCTCAGAGCGGCTTACAAACTCCTCTCCCCCTCCCCAAAACAGACACCCTGTGAGGTGGGTGGGGCTGAGAGAGCTCTGACAGAAACTGCTATTTTACAAGGACAGCTGTGCCAGAGCTTGTGACTGACCCAAGGTCATCCAGCAGCTGCAAGTGGAGGAGTGGGGAATCAAACCCGGTTCTCCCAGATTAGAGTCCACACACTTAACCACTACACCAAACTGGCTCTCCAAACCAAAAAACAATCCAGTATACTGGTTCTCCAAATCATGCATGGCTAGGGGTTGTCAGGCGGGAGATGGGTGAGGGCAGAAGCCATAGAGTTTTGGGGCGAGTGCCAGAGCGTTGCCCCAAAGCAATGACGTCACTTCCAGGTCACGCCCGAAGTTGCGCACAGGGACGACAATCCGTTTGGCTGGCCAGCTTCTGCCCACAGCCCAGGGCCACAGTAGGCAGCAGATGTGGGTGACAGATCTCCCACCGCACGCGGGCAAATGGATCCCTACGCGCGGCCCATGCGCCTGTGAAAAAACAACAACCATGTGTGCTCACTTTGAGTTTAATGCTCACAAATTAAACACACAGGGTATTGTGTGCCAGATGAGTACTGTGAACCCTTTGAGTAGCTCTGGTGAGCAATGCTCCCTCTAAGCTGTGGAGTCTTGGGAGCAGAAATTCTGCTGTGTGAGCTACCAGCATTAATGCTGTGAGCCAGCGATTTGGCTGTTGCATAAATTAGTTTGCTCTGGAGTCATCCTTCCTGAGCGGAGACAAAAATGTGGGAGCCGGAGGCTAAAAAACTGTGAGCTAGCTCACACTAACTCAGCTTAGAGGGAACCCTGCTGGTGAGCTAACGTACCCTTTGCTTTCACAAATATACTAGGAGCACATCCACTGACAAGCTATGTTCGTTTCCAGATTCCTTTGGCAGGCTATTTAATGCTGACATCTAGTGGTCCACACTGAAAAAAGATCCACAAAGATCAGTCTAAAAGCACATCATCTAAAAAGTGATCTTAACTTTACTTTGGTTTCATACCAGTCTGTCCCCAAAGGAGCCACAGGATTTGTACTTTGATACCAGTGCTATGATTTCCCTAATGGAAGGGAAACTCCTTCACAGCATTACCGTTCCCATTCCTAGGGGGAAGACATAATGACTGTAAAGGTAAAGGTTCCCTTGCGCGAAAGCCAGTCGAGTCCGACTCTAGGGTTGCGGTGCTCATCTCCGTTTCCAAGCCGAAGAGCCAGCGCTGTCCGAAGACGTTTCCGTGGTCATGTGGCCGGCATGACTAAACACCAAGGCGCACAGAACGCTGTTACCATCCCACCGAAGCGGTACCTATTTATCTACTTGCAATTTCTTGCTTTCGAACTGCTAGGTTGGCAGGAGCTGGAACTAGAGACGGGAGCTCACTCCGTCATGCGGCACACTCGGGTCTCGAACTGCTGAACTACTGACCTTCCACAGCCTGTAGTTCAGCATCTTAACAACTTGAGCCACTGTAGAAGCAATTTAAATCTGCAGCACGACAGAACTCATATTAGACATATGAATAGTACCCACGCTTGTTACTTTTTTTGGGGGGGGGGTAATACTTCAAAAACCAGAAGATGTACAGATGACATAAACGTAGGGCTGTTCTATTCCCACGTTCCTTGGGGAAAGGCTACTTTTTGCCAATTCTTCATCAGGTCTTTGCACCATGTAAATTTCTCACTGCTGCCACTGTCACAAAACTAAAATTTAGTTAGCAAAGCAACTGTACGCTAGAGCTGAACTTGCCTGTTATCCTTGTTCAGATTATATTGCTTTTAATGAGCCTCCTCTTACACATAGTTTTGATTCTCGCAAAAGCAGCTTAGTTGTTTTAAAGTAAAGAAGAAGAAGAAGAAGAGATTGGATTTATACCCCGCCCTTCACTTGGAGTCTCAGAGCGGCTTACAAACTCCTTTCCCTTCCCCTCCCCACAACAGACACCCCCTGTGAGGTGGGTGGGGCTGAGAGAACTCAAACTGCTCTTTTTCAAGGACAGCTGTGCCAGAGCTTGTGACTGACCCAAGGTCACATCAGCAGCTGCAAGTGGAGGAGTGGGGAATCAAACCCGGTTCTCCCAGATTAGAGTCCGCACACTTAACCACTACACCAAACTGGCTCTCTGAGAAGGGGGGAAAAACATAATTCATTTCCCCTTCACATGGCCTTCCAGGGCAGAAAGCCCCATTTGTGGGCTGCAGCAGCTGTCAGTTCCTACAACGGGTACAGTCACACATGAGAAGCCCCCTTTCAGCCGGCTGTCTCCGTGCCACAGCCACCTGCTCACATGTCCTGCCTACACAGTCCAGCAGGAGGCCAGTTCTCCTGACCAGCAGAGATAACTGGATGCTGCTTCCTGGTTCTGCTCAGCTGCTGCAACTCCAGGAAGAAGCCACATTCAGTGTTCCCTCTAAGCTGAGTGAGTGTGAGCTAGCTCACAGTTTTTTAGCCTCCGGCTCACACATTTTTGCCTTCGCTCAGGAAGGATGGCTCCAGAGCAAACTAACTTGTGCAGCAGCCAAATCGCTCGCTCACAACTTTAATGCCTGTAGCTCACAAAGTAGAATTTCTGCTTACAAGACTCCACACCTTAGAGGGAGCATTGGCCACATTGCTGACAGAAGGGAGAGGTCAGGGTGGACACACATGCTGGCAAGAGACTATGGTCCCAATCACATGCAGAATTAGCTGCGCGATAAAGCACGGATGCCAGGCAGATTTTAAGGGCACGATCACACAGGAACATCTGGCAAGCATCCCGCACCCGTCAGCAGCCTGTCTCGCTCTGCAGAAGAAGCGGAGTTAAAAAATACCGGGGGAAGTCCAGTATCAAATGGGTTGCTATGGGCCACAGATGGGACTTTCCCCTGTGTGATCACTCCAGCGCGCTCTCATGGCGTTGGGATGGTCTGATCAGGCCACCCCAACTCCATACCATTGTCCCCCCCCCTTCTCAGTATGTGGAAGTGGTGACAGACTTCACGTTCCTGGGATCCCAGATCACCGCAGACTGTGACAGCAGCCATGAAATTAAAAGACGCCTGCTCCTTGGGAGAAAAGCGATGGCGAACCTAAACAGCATGATAAAAAGTAGAGACATCTCCCTGCCAACAAAAGTCCGCATGGTCAAAGCAATGGTATTTCCAGTAGTCATGTATGGCTGCGAGAGTTGGACTATAAGGAAGGCCGAGCGCCGAAGAATAGATTCTTTTGAACTATGGTGCTGGAGAAGACGCTTGAGAGTCCCTTGGACTGCAAGAAGATCAAATCAGTCAATCCTAAAAGAAATCAACCCTGACTGTTCCCTGGAAGGCCAGATAATGAAACTGAAGAAGAAGAGATTGGATTTATACCCCACCCTTCACTTGGAGTCTCAGAGCGGCTTACAAACTCCTTTCCCTTCCCCTCCCCACAACAGACACCCTGTGAGGTGGGTGGGGCTGAGAGAACTCTGACACAAACTGCTCTTTTTCAAGGACAGCTGTGCCAGAGCTTGTGACTGATCCAAGGTCACATCAGCAGGTGCAAGTGGAGGAGTGGGGAATCAAACCTTGTTCTCCCAGATTAGAGTCCGCACACTTAACCACTACACCAAACTGGCTCCAAGACTTTGGCCACCCAATGAGAAGGGAGCACTCACTGGAGAAGACCCTGATGCTGGGAAAGATTGAAGGTCAAAGAAGATGGTCAAAGCAATGGTATTCCCAGTAGTCACATATGGCTGTGAGAGTTGGACTATAAGGAAGGCTGAGCACCGAAGAATAGATTCTTTTGAACTATGGTGCTGGAGAAGACTCTTGAGAGTCCCTTGGACTGCAAGGAGATCAAATCAGTCAATCCTAAAAGAAATCAACCCTGACTGTTCCCTGGAAGGCCAGAGAATGAAACTGAAGCTCAAATACTTTGTCCACCCAATGAGAAGGGAGCCCTCACTGGAGAAGACCCTGATGCTGGGAAAGATTGAAGGTCAAAGAAGACGGGGACGGCAAAGGATGAGATGGTTAGGCAGTGTCATAGATGCAATGAACATGAAGTTGAGCCAACTTCAGAGGACGGCGGAAGACCGGAAGGCCTGGCGGGATCTGGTCCGTGGGGTCGCAAAGAGTCGGACTCAACTGTGCGACTGAACAATAACAACAGTATGTGCACCATCACACATTGCCGTAGGAAGCCCTCAGTGTGGAGATGTGATTCGCTGATCCTCCGCTTGAGCGAATCGAAAACAAACAGCAAAAAACGAACCCACCCCAACTCACCCGTGATTGCATCTGATCATGCAGTGGGGGGGGGCCATGCCCGCAGCTTCAAAGATCCGTGTGATCGCGCAACTGCGGGTCAATTTCCTCCGGGTTTATATAGCCTTGCTTTCCCACGCATTACCTCATGCGTGTGACCGGGACCTATGGAAGGTTCTTTGCAGATGCTACAGTAGCTGTTTGGATCACTGGCTGCCACAGTCGTGTGGAGGCTTTCCACCGCAGTGGCTCCCGTCCGAACCTGAGCTGTCTTTCCATTGCCACCCAGCAGCTCATGGGCTTGTTCAGAGGCCCGTGGGTTTGTTACAGGAAACAGCAGATTTTAACTGCTCGGCGAAGAAGCACAAATGTAAAGAAACCTTAGATGTGTTCCTTCAAAATCAGAAAAAGAGGCCAGTGCTGACACGGGAAATAAAGGCACTCTCTTGCTGACCCTCACAGTTCCGAGTTCCAAACATCGTTAACTGTGATGTCGGAATGAGCAGGTGCCGAGGCAGGCACAGAGCCAGACTGCAGGAGTGTGTATTTTTTATTTTATTTATTTTTCACACTTTTACCCCGCCCTCACACCAAGGCGGCTCAGGGCGACTTACAAATAATTAATACCAATATACAATTAAAACCAGGAACGCACAGGAACGGCTCCCGAGTTGGCCACGCCCAGCAGGAACTCATTAGCATAATAGGCCACACCCAACAGCAGAAACTCATTCGGATTGGCTACATTCGGGGTGTGTGGCCTAACATGCAAAGGAGTTCCTGCTACAAAAAAAGCCCTGGGTTTTGACCACAAACAAGGTCAACAGAATAAGAAGCAAAAGGTGGGTGTGGCTGGATGACCACACTTCTGGTAACATGGGGGTGTGGCCTAATGTGCTAATGAGCTGTGCTGTCAGGGGTGTGGACTAATATGCTAATGAGGTTCTGCTGCTGGGTGTGGCCTATTATGCTAATGAGTTCCTGCTGGGCTTTTTCTACAAAAAGAGCCCTGAAAAAACCAATCATCACAACTAATACAATGCCTTACCATAAAACTATAAAACATTACAATAAATTCAACCTATCGAGATTTAGCGGCCGTCCGTTATAAAGTGCTAGTGCTTATGTGGCACGGCCAGTGTGGCCAGGGCTATTAGAATGCTTGTCGGAACAGTTCGGTCTTCACCGGTCTACGGAATTGTCGAAGATCCCACAGAGTTCAAATTTCAGTTGGGAGCTCGTTCCATAGCATCGGTGCAGCTAGGGAGAACGCCCTGGTTCTTGTTGCTGTTAACTTAGCATCCCTAGGGCCAGGGGGGACCAGGCGGTTTTGTGTCCCGGATCTCAGTGCTCTCGGGGTGAACATACGGGGAAAGGCGGTCCCTCAGGTGTGAACTATGTATGTGTGAACTAACCACGGGAGTAAGTAGAACAGAGCTAACTAAGCCAACGGATTTGTACAAAACGTTACTAAGCCTTCGTATTTGTAGAAGTAAAAGGTAAGGAAAAGTAAAATCACCTTTTTGGGAACGGCTCTTATTTCCAGACACCAAGTGAGAATGAAATTCACAGAACTTTTTTCAGGTATATACCCTGGCACGTCTGCTCCTGTTTAAAGGGAAAAAACAAACAGGGAATACACGAAGAATTATTTTTGCTCTTTGCAAGGACGGCGAATCGTAAACATGGGCGCTAGCAGACTCCATCCATACTGCAAAGCACTGGCTTTCAAAGGATGCGCCGGGAAACCCAAAGGTTCTTTGGAAGCTACTCAGAGATTGCTCAGTTTTGAAGAACCCCAACAGTTGGGGGTGCTTCTCCGAAATAGGGGTCCGTGCAAAGTAGGTGGACGGCAGATGAAATTCAGGTAACAATTCCGGACTCTTGCTAGGGAACACTGCCATCAAGGGCTCACTTCCAAGGAAAGAAGTCTAGGATTGTGCTGTATAAAGTGTAAAATGGTAAAGTCATGCATACTGCGGTGAAACAACCACCACCACAACCAATCCCACACAAACTCACACGTGTGCTATTTTAGAGTCCAGTGGCACCTTTAAGACCAACAAAGGTTTATTTAAGGTATGAGCTTTTGTGTGCAAGGCACCAGTTTGGTGTAGTGGTTAAGTGCGCGGACTCTAATCTGGGAAAACCGGGTTTGATTCCCCCACTTGCACCTGGCTGGATGACCTTGGGCAAGCCGTAGCTCTGATAAGAGCTGTTCTTGAAAAAAGAGCAGTTTCTGTCAGAGCTCTCTCAGCCCCTCCCACCTCACAGGGTGTCTGTTGTGGGGAGGGGAAGGGAAAGGAGTTTGTAAGCCGCTCTGAGACTCCAAGTGAAGGGCGGGGTATAAATCCAATCTTTTCTCTTCTTCTTCTTCTTGAATAAATCATTGTTGGTTTTAAGGGTCCCACTGGACTCTAAATTTGTTGCAGTGCTTCAGACCAACACGGCCGACCAACTGGATCTATCTACATGTGCTGATTGTTTCTGAATTGACCATGTCTATAAAGAGGGAAAAAACAAATGCTGGGGTCATAGCAGACAGCTCTCCAAAACATCAACACTGTGTCCCAGGGTACTAGAAGAAGCATGCTGAGAATGAAGAAGGGACCAAAACCAAAACTTCAAGCATCCTGAATGCTCTCACGTGAATCTACATTTACCCAGCAGTCCTCGGCAGAGTTACAACTTTCTAATTCCACTGAAGTCAACAGGCTTAGAAGGGTGGAACTCTGTTTAGGATTTCACCCTTGGGATTCCACCTCTAGCTCCAGACCCATCTAAAACGAAACTAGATTTCTACCAGATAACGGGGGTAAAACTCCACATTTCCAGGGACTATAATTTGAATTAAAGATAACCCTGACTCTTCCCACTAACATCCCAATGAGGCAGCATTGTATATGCACTTCAGTCAGTAGTTTCAACTCATATGAGGTTTTCGAAGGTAGCAATCCTGCGCATAGTTACCCAGGAGTAGCCCCACCAAAAGCACTGGTGACCAATTTCCAATAAACCACAAACGGCACCTTGATGCCACATCAACAATTTAACATGCTGCTAGTGCAGAATACAGCTGAATGGAAATGAACACCAGAAAAGTTCAGAAACTTTCCACCTTTTTAATATTATCGACTCTCTTCGGACAGCGCTGGCTCTTCGGCTTGGAAGCTGAGAGGAGCACCACCCCCGAGAGTCGGATTCAACTAGCTTTCGAGCAAGGGAAGCCTTTACCTTTACTCCTGTTTCCATTCCTTCCCCCCATACATACACCACTTCTAACAATAACTACCACAAGGAAGAGTCCAGAAGAAAGACACCTGGGTAAGGAGACAAGAAACACCGACAACACAAACCTGACTGATACATAAAATACAAAATTAAAGGAAGAAAATACATAGTAATGGGGGGGGAAGATGTTATTTCCACTGGAAGATTCTGAAGGATAAGTTTACACCATTTCCCAGTATTGCGTCCAAAGGAAGCCATGCTGCATTCAAAATGTACCTTTCTTTTTAGTGCCGGGCTTAACCTTCAAGCAAACAAGATGTTCTTTCTTTTCTGACAGTCCCAACAAGTGAAGCAGCTCATCCACCTCGCTGGCATAGTTGGGGCAAATGACATTAAAAGCATCGCCAGGCTGGTAGCTGAAAGTCGTCTCCTGTTTTAAAAATACAAGTTTGCTACTGTAAAACAAGACCAAAACTGCACGGGGCTCATACCATTCCCTTCCCTCCATAATAAATATTTCCTGCTTTATTTCCCTATGAAATTGTTAGTCCCTTGTGTGAAACCGTATAACTCTGCCGGATTGAGTGATCAATAAATCAAAAGGTATTATTATTATTATTATTATTATTATTATTATTAAAGATGCAACTAATGGAAGCATCATGTACTAGGTATGCTCCTTTTGTCCTTCACATTTCTTCAGCCTACTAGCAAGCATCGTTGTCGCTGCACAAACGCGATCATAGCATATTACCCTGCAAATTTACAAATAAATAAATTTACAGCAATCTCTGGACACTTCCTTCAGTAAAGCAATCTTGCTTCTTTTTTAAGTTGTGGTGCTAAACTGTGGCTTTCTGGCCACTACTTATTTATTTTATGCTTCATACTCCATGCATTAAAGAGAAACCAGACAAATTCAACTTACAGAAATATCAAGTTCTAACAACAAAATAGTTTTCGCGGCATCGTCCCTTGTCAGCTGAACGGCTCTGGACACAGGAACTTGGACAAGGGGCCCCTCTGAAATCAGAGGCAGGGAGTCCTCCTGGAAGCAAGCTAACAAACGTTTAGAGTGAAGAAAGAAGCGCACACAGCTACACAACATTACGAAACACCTTAAAGACAAACAAAATTTAAGAACATAAGAGATGCCAATGTTGGATCAGGCCAAAGGCCCATCCAGTCCAACACTCTGTGTCACACAGTGGCCAGAAATACCAGGTGCCATCAGGAGGTCCACCAGTGGGGCCAGGACATTAGACGCCCTCCCACTGTTGGCCCCCCCAAGCCCCAAGAAGACAGAGCATCCCTTGCCCCAGAGCCCCTATCTATACCTTGTGGCTAATAGCCACTGATGGACCTCTGCTCCATATGCTTATCTAATTCCCTTTTGAAGCCGTCCATGCTTGTAGCTGTCACCACCAGTGTTCCCTCTAAGCTGTGTTAGTGTGAGCTAGCTCACCGTTTTTTAGCCTCCGGCTCACACATTCTTGTCCTAGCTCAGGAGGGATGGCTGAAGAGCAAACTAATTTCTGCAGTAGCCAAAGTGCTCGCTCACAACTTTAATGCCAGTAGCTCACAAGGTAGAATTTTTGCTCACAAGACTCCACAGCTTAGAGGGAGCATTGGTCACCACTTCCTGTGGCAGTGAATTTGTGGCAGGGGATGAGCTTTTGTGCCACCAATTTCATGAGTCTTTTCAGTGCTGCTGGTCTCTTGCCCTTTTCTACTGCTACTGACAGACTAACATGGCTACCCATCTTGATCTGTCTCAATGTTATGTGTTGAGAGGAGCAAACTATGGGTACCATCCAGCCACAGAAGAAGCATTTTAAGCCCTCTTGAGGGGGGGGGGGGAGATTTGGCACATGCTTCTTCATCAACGGGGATAATTCTGGCTGTGCCAGCCCCGCCTTGGGTAACCTGAAAGACCTTTAAACGATCCTAAGAAAATATCATTCACAAAAAATTTCCTCACAGACGAGAACCCAAGGGCGGGAGGGGGGTCAACCTCTAGCCCCTTTGGTCAGGAAGAAGGGTGACTGACTTCTTAAAAATGAAAACTGGGAATTCAGAGGAACTACTTCATCACAGCAACAGGTCGGGTCAATGTTACTGAGATACAGCTATTTGGAAACTGACATCTGATTTTTAAAAAATAATGCCTAGTGGTGGTGGTGGTGCTGGCGAAAAAATGGCCACGCGGGCTGAGGCTAGTGTTCCCTCTAAGCTGAGGTAGTGTGAGCTAGCTCACCGTTTCTTAGCCTCCGGTTCACACATTTTTGTCTTAGCTCAGGAAGGATGGCTCCAGAGCAAACTAATTTAAGCAGCAGCCAAATCCCTCACTCACCACTTTAATGCCAGGAGCTCACAAAGCAGAATTTTTGCTCAAAAGACTCCACAGCTTAGAGGGAGCATTGGCTGAGGCCACAAAAACAGCGCCAATTTCGGCACAGTATTTAAAAGTAAGCACTTTGACGTGGTGTGAAAAGGCACTTTGACTGCAACCTTGTCAGAAAAGGTTTGGGAAAGAAAAAAAGTGGAGCAAAACAGGAAAACTCAGAAAGAAGTATGGGGAAGAAGTCACACGAATGCTTAAAAAGAAACTCTACACTCTAGCGTGGATGGCCAACGACAGCAAAACCTCCACGTGGAAGCCACCGCACGGAGAAAGCCCGCAGGCACAGTGGTGAGAATGTCGAACGAGAATCTAGGAGAGCCAGATCTGAAACCCTCCTCAGCCATGGAAACTTGCTCCGTTACTTTGGGCCAGTCCCCTGCCCTCGCCTTAATCTACCTCACATAGGATTAAACTCATTTACGAGATAGGATTAAACTCATTTACGAGATGGCCCAATCAAGGCCATCAAAGCAGCCAGCTAAAAACAGAGTTGTGTGAAAGCAGATCATAAGCCAAATTATAAACCAAA
>NW_015164686.1:354669-360333 GCF_001447785.1 Gekko japonicus
AATACAGCAGAAGGGAGAAGGGGTTATTGAGGGAATGCCAGACCAAACCAGAAAGGACAAGGGAAGCATACTCTCATTGGAGAGTAAAGTGGGGCATAAATGAATAATAACACAGCCATAGACTTTTCAGAAACGCTGCCCATTTAAGTTCAGAAACTTCCGGAAAAGTACAGGTTTGCATTTAGTGAGGCCCTCACCATTGGAGAACTTTCCTGGCCGATGTTTTCTTGAAGTTCCATCTCTAGGTATTCCACTGGCAAAGCAGGGACATTAAGAGCAGACTGGGAAAGCGGAGGCACCGAACGGGAAAGGGAAGGCTGAGAGTCTTGAATGGGAGGCCCTGGGGTAGCCTTTCCTTCATTTTCAGAAAAAACGCCATTTTGCACTGCCAAATCGTCTAGTGTTAAGTGCTCTATTTTGCAGCCTATGCTTGCCGTAAGAGAAGCAGTCTTGTCACGGTAAGCTGGCTCTTCTTTCCTCGATGCAAATTCTTGGCTGAGGGCAGCCCAAAGTCCAGCAATCCATGGCTCGACCACCAGCTCCAAACTAAAACGAAAAAGAGAAAGTCCACTTTTTAAACGGAAAATCGCAAATGCCATCCCTGCGTAAATGTCACTGAAAGAGAAATCACTCCAACCTTCCTGCTTCCTTCCTCCCTGTCACTTCCAACCCAGTCTTTCCCACCTGTATCTCACACCTTACTTCCTCCGAGAGGAGGACGAGGAAGAGGAGACTGGACTTATACCCCGCCTTTCACTCAGAGTCTCAGAGCAGCTTCCCTTCTCCTCCTCACCACAGACACTCTGTGAGGTAGGTGGGGCTGAGAGAGCTCTCCCGAGAACTGCCCTTGAGAGAACAGCTCTGAAAGAACTTGTGACTGACCCAAGGTCACACCAGCAGCTGCATGTGGAGGAGCAGGGACTCAAACCCGGTTCTCCCAGATTAGAATCTGCCACTCTTAACTTAACCACTACATCAGACTGGCCAAGATAACCCAAGATGGCAGGCTTCCACCCACAGGACCCTGGGACTACTTCTGCCCAGTGGCTATGTGCAAATGGTAGACTCAGTGGTGGGTAGCAGAGAACATTCCAGCCCCCACCAGTGAGGACTGGGATATTTCCCACCATGGAAGTCATTGCTCTAAAGGACCCAGTGGAAGCTTGTCAGCTGATGCCTCTCAACCAATAGAGTCAGCCCACAAACTTGCCTGCTGCTGTTAAGGAGACCCCCAAGCCCATGAGGGAAGTGCAGATGCACAGCCCTCCCCCCAAGGCACTCTGGGACTTCTCACGGGGCTGCAGAAAGTCATCCTAACCTTCGGGGCTCTTTTGTAGCAGGTACTCATTTGCATATTAGGCGACACACCCCTAATGTAGCCAATCCTCCAAGAGGTGACAGTAGCTCCTGTAAGAAGATATACCCGTCACGGTGACGGGTATATCGCTAGTCGAGCCTTCCCCAGACCAAGCCCCCCAGTTTAAAATCCTTCACGTGCTCATGTGGACACACACAAACACGGACATACAGTTAGAAGCAGACCAAAGGCCAGTCCAACTGCAGTTTTATGTTCCGGTGGGGACAAACACAAAAATCTTACACAGCTGTGCATTAACTATTTGTTCAAATAATTTCTATGCCACCTTTCAAGTGGGGACCGGGTGCAGAGGCAGGGCTACAGCCTTTGTGTTCTGAGGTGGGACTTAGGCAACACGGCCAATGGAAGCCGGGGAAGCTTCTGACGGACAGTTCAAGCCTCCAAACACTGTTGGTGCGCATTTTCTCTCCGCTGCGTCTGACGCTGCGTCTTACTCAATTATATATAAGGGAGAGATTATCCTTGTTACTTCTATAGTTGCTTACTGTCTGTATGGACAACTTGATATACGCCAATAAAGGCTTCTTGTATTGTATTTTATACCTCACTCTGAGGACTTGTACAATGGAAGGCAGAGAGGAGACCTGGCCAGGGCCTTCAGTATTTTGTTTCAAGTTACCAGGCAGCAAACATTAAAATATTTCAAACAGTGTTTAAAGTACAAATATTTAAAGTATTTAAAACAAATAAAACGTATAAGCACACATTAGGCATTTAACTAGACCAGGAGGAACTCAGGAGGCCGCCAGTCAAGAGTCCTCCTGTCCTCTTACCCTACAGCGTCGTCGGCTAGCCCAGTCTCGTAAAAACGCTGCGCTCCAAGTTCCCGAAACCGTTTGTCCAGTAGCTTCCCCCCGTTGCAGAAGAAGGTGTATTCTGAGTCTCCCAGACCTGAGAGAGCCAAGCAAGGAGGAACATAAAGGCAAGAACCAACGAAACAGATAAGCAGCTTCAGTGTCAATGGAAACGTACATGCAGTTACTCAACGTTTAATGGAACTGTTCAAAAAACTAATCAAATACACATGTCATAAGAACATAAGAACATAAGAGATGCCAGTGTTGGATCAGACCAAAGGCCCATCCAGTCCAACACTCTGGGTGATTTCCCACAAGCGCTGCTCCGCGCTCACTCTTCTCTTTGGCCCGATGGTACGTGTCAATTACACACAAGCTGCTGCGCGACCGCATTTTGCTCCCTTACTCGAAAGCCAGTCGAATCCGACTCTAGGGTTGCGGTTCTCATCTCCGTTTCAAAGCCACCGCAGCTTCAAAAGTAAAGGTTCCCTTGCTCGAACGCCAGTCGAATCCAACTCTAGGGTCGCGGTGCTCATCTCCGTTTCAAAGCCGAAGAGCCAGCGCTGTCCGAAGACGTTTCCGTGGTCATGTGGCCGGCATGACGAAACACCAAGGCGCACGGAACGCTGTGACCTTCCCACCGAAGGGGTACCTATTGATCTACTTGCAATTTCTTGCTTTTGAACTGCTAGGTTGGCAGGAGCTGGAACGAGAGACGGGAGCTCACTCCGTCATGCGGCACACTCGGGTCTCGAACTGCTGAACTACTGACCTTCCACAGCCTGCAGTTCAGCGTCTTAACCATTTGTGGAGATGAGTCGGATTCAACTGGCTTTCGAGCAAGGGAACCTTTACTAATGAGAACACAGTACTTGGGGGGAGTAGATTTTCCCTGCCTCCTCTTTCCTAACAGTTCCTTGAAACCCATGAACAAGCTGGACATCAGGAGACCCTGCAGACTAAAAGCCAGGCAGTGGGGGGCTGGAGAGAGGAGGAGGAAACAGGTGAGGTTTTCAGGATCTCCCCTCCCCCTTTCACTTTATGAACACACTTTATGAACAAAGGGCCTAACAGTCCAACATATGCAAATGGTTTAATCAAAAGCATATATGTCATTTCAAACAACTACTTTCCCCCTGCGTTAGTAAGAGCAAAAGGAGATTACAAATTACCAAGCAATCCATATCGTAAATGGGAAAAGTGACTCTGGGGCAGCGTTCTGTCGTTAATTTCTTTAACAAACTTGAGTGCTGTGTCTGGGGGTTCTCCATCACCAGTCGTGGAAGTGACAATAACCACGGGGTCCTTTTCTCTATTCAAGTTATACTACAAGTCAGGAGAAAGAAAAATCAGTTTAAAGCATTACCGGACAGACATTTCAAGACAGCGCGCACACACGCACACACACACAAAACTGAACACAAAATTCTATTGGGTTAAGACTTTGAAATGGATTAACTGTTCTGTCGGTCTCTCCAATCTACTGTTACCCTGTTCCAAGTCCCCTGGATGTGGCTGACTCCCCATTTAAATACATAATCAATCCAAGATACTGAGGATATACTCCTATGCAGCACAGATGTGTCAGCTATCCTGCCATGGGGGTTGGGGAGTTCATTCTGGATCTTGTTAATTGCTATTGCATTCCTATCCCTGCTGTTCTCCCTTTGCTGCAACGCTTATCTCTACAGATGTGCAGGAGGAGGTTGTGTTGTCTGGAGAGCTCCTGTGTACCGTGAGAGACTCTGAGTTCTCAGCTGTAGCCACCTAATGGTTGCCTGACTTATCCCGCGTGCGGGAGGGTGCCTAATTGGCCAATGCCATGGGGGGGGGGGGTGCATACGAATACCCTATATCCTATCATGCTCTACTGGCTGTGGCCATTCTTAAGAGCCAGTTTGGTGTAGTGGTTAAGTGTGTGGACTCTAATCTGGGAGAACCGGGTTTGATTCCCCACTCCTCCACTTGCACCTGGCTGGATGACCTTGGGTCAGTCACAAGCTCTGGCACAGCTGTCCTTGAAAAAGAGCAGTTTGTGTCAAGAGGTCTCTCAGCCCCACCCACCTCACAGGGTGTCTGTTGTGGGGAGGGGAAGGGAAAGGAGTTTGTAAGCCGCTCTGAGACACCTTTGGGTAGTGAAGGGCGGGGTATAAATCCAATCTCTTCTCTCTCTCTTCTCTTAACAGTGCCTGTGTTACTGCATCTATAGCTTTGCAATAAAAGTACAACCGTTCCTGAATGCGTGTACTTCGTTGTTAGAGGTGGGTTCTGGCAAGATGCCGTGTGCAGTGGATCTGGCAGAGGCTGGAGCAGGGAGGCTGGTGCTCGAATCCACAGTGGCCATTGGTGAGGCTGATAAGGTGATCTGGAGCCGGCCATTCCTTGTCTCAACTTAACCTCCCTCATAGGGTTAATGAGACCAGGGGTCATTTCGTAGAAAAAGAGGTGCAGGAGCTCATTCGCATAACTTATTTGCATATGCCACACCTCCTGACATCACCGGAAGTGTGTCAGAAGGCAACACCCACCGCTCAGGCTCCACCAGACTGATTCCTAGCTATTGGGGGGGGGGGGACACATGTGCAGATCTGTCCTCGCAGAGGAGGGAGAGCTTGTACCTGAATAAAACTTGGTCTTAAAAGGTGCCACTGGACTGTTTTGGACCCGGGGGACCGGGGGGGATGGGGGGCTCTGCGGCTTACCTGGCTGCTTCTTGCTCTGACTGAGGGCTGCTGGGAGCAGGGGGTGGGGCTTGTTGCATGTGCCCGCCCCCTGGGCTCTCTACTGCCGGAGCTCCGCTCCTGTGTGCTCCTGCAGGAAATGACCCCTGAATGAGACTAAAACAGCCTCTAACACGCACCACCACCACCAAGCACCCCAAGGGAGGGTGGATGGGAAATAAAAGATAATAAAGAGAAGTCTAGCATCAATAACAGAGAGGAGGCTTATCAGACGGTAATTGGATGGTAACTGATAATTACTCCTTTTAAAGATGGGAACCAGTATTGCATTGGTCCAAGACTCTGGCATTATTCCTGTTCTATCGAATAGGGTAAAAAAAATCTGCCAAGAAGGTGGCCCACCAGTCCGGATTTATTTTAACTATTTCAGGTGGAATTGCATCTGGGCGAGGGGCTGTTCTTGGCTTTAGCTGTTCAATAAGTGGAATAACCTACTCTGGTCTCACTGGAGGCCACTGGGGAATCTATATACTAATAGCCAAGTCGCCCCCGTGCGTGCGGATACCTAAATCCGCGCATCGGGGGCACCTGGGAGGGAGGGAGATTTGTGTGCACAAAAATCTAAAAACCCTGAAAAAAATACCGGGGGGATATTTAAATCCCCCCCAAAGTGACAGAGCGTCCCCTGCGCATGCGCAGGGAACGCTCTGCGAACTCCCTCGCCGCCGCTTGGGGGGGGAAGAGAGCACCACCTCCAACCCTTCCCCCCCTATCCTTCCGATATAATATATAACCGGGAATCACTGTG
>NW_015164686.1:360941-368355 GCF_001447785.1 Gekko japonicus
GATCCCCCCCACAGTTTCATGATCCTGTTTTTTGAGGATCACGGAACTGCGGAGGAAATCGGGTGAAGCCGCGGGTCAAATGCAGCCTCGCGGCTTCGGGTGTGAAATTGACCAATAGTATCGGGGAAGCTCTAGTGTGAAATCAGCCTCTCAGTGCGCTCTTTATATTTTATCTTAACTATTTGACGTAACTGGTTTTTTAAATTGAAATACTCATCTGGAAGGCGGGTCCAGTTATACTCCCTAAAAAGGTAGTCAATAGAATGGATTTGGTATTTAATATTACAGCATTCGCTATCAAACCATCCAACTGTATTTTTTGGGTCACAGTAATCTCAAGGCACCAAGTGACTTCCAAGGAATTACAGCAAGTAACTAATAGTTCTATAGTTCTATCATAAACTTGGGTAACATCTCCATTTTGACTCAAAGCTACATTGAATTCTACTAAGATGTTAGGATCCAGAAGGTTGGTCACCTTTTCTGCAACAGCAGGAGACCAAACAATTTTAGACAGTCTATTCATCCCCAGAGATAGAGTGGAGGTAGTGCTTATTGGGCAATTCAGGGGAAGTCAATAAACTAACCAGATTTCTCTCTTTCCACCCTTGCTTTCCTCTTCCCCTACTCCAATTCCCCTCTGTCTCTGTCACTATTACAACAATAACCTCACTTCTCCCCTACTGCTCCCATCTTCCACCTGCGGGTGAAGACTTTTTTTGTCTCATCCGGCTTTCCCTCAGTGATCCCTCTTTGGTTTTCTTGTCTTTTTTTATGCTTTTGTATGTGTTCTTTAGCTTTGGTTTAAATTGTTTTAATGGTGTTCTTGTTTGGTTTTAATGGTTTTTAATGGTGGGATTTTAAGATCTGCGGTGGCTCAAGTGGTTAAGACACTGAACTGCAGGCTGTGGAAGGCTGGTAGTTCAGCAGTTTGAGACCTGAGTGTGCCGCATGACGGAGTGAGCTCCCATCTCTAGTTCCAGCTCTTGCCAACCTAGCAATTCGAAAGCAAGAAATTGCAAGTAGATAAATAGGGACCACTTCGGTGGGAAGTTAACAGCGTTCCGTGCGCCTTGGTGTTTAGTCATGCCAGTCACATGACCATGGAAACGTCTTCGGACAGCGCTGGCTCTTCGGCTTTGAAACGGAGATGAGCACCGCAACCCTAGAGTCGGACTCGACTGGCTTTCGAGCAAGGGAACCTTTACCTTTATGTGTTCTTTAGCTTTGATTTAAATTGTTTTAATGGTGTGTTCTTGTTTGGTTTTAATGGTTTTTAAGATGGAGATGATCCATGGGGTCGCAAAGAGTCGGATTCGACTGTGCGACTGAACAACAACAAGATCGTATTCTTATTATGTTTTTTAATCTGTTAACCACCTTTGTAGTTCGGGTGAGGGTGGAAAGGCGGGGTAAAAATGTTGTAAATAAACAAATAATCTCCTGTCTTTCCTATGTCTTCCTGTTAAGTTTTCACAGCCTTGGAGGGCATTGCCAGAGTAAGACTGAAGGCTCCTGCAAAGGGGCCCCCCAGATGGGATGGGGTTGCATTTCCCCTGAACTCCAGAGCACAGCCCCCCCGGGGGGTAATTCTTGACCCAGCCACCACCCTCTGAAGAGAAGGCCTGACCACTTACGTCGTGACGTCATCAACTGTAGGCATAACATTCCCTGAGCTCTGCAGTTTCCAGCTGCTGTCACAAGTGTTTTAACTCGCAGTTTCTCCTGTACCCAACAAGATATTCTCTTGATTCTTTCACTGCAGTATTCCAGACACTTCACACTCGCTTACAGTGTTACTGAGTTCAGTTTCCCTTGCATATTTGAGTGCATGTTTCATATAATTTACAAGCATATCAGAGGGGAAAGTGGTGGATGTCTATTGTATGATGGTAGTGTCAAATAACTTCTGGTTTTCAGTTTTACTTTTTATTTACCATTGACATAGCATGAGATAGAAATATGCACAAACTCATACTTAGGTAAGAAGTTTTCACATACAGTAAACAAAAGGGGGGGGGGATTTTTCTACATGAGCCCTGATGGAGAGTTTGCATTATGTATAATCTCAAAGCAGATCTGTGCAAGTCCATTTCAGCCTCCAGCCTTCCATTTTCTGGCCAACACATATGATTTTTAAAAAGGAAAGAAAAGGGCAATTTTCACACTATTATTTTCATTTAAAAGGGGAAAGTGGGGGATGTCTGTTGTATGATGGTACTGTCAATTCTCACTCTATTTCAGATTTTTTTGGGGGTTAGATCAGTGGGTTTTGCTTCAGTTTGCCACAACAAATCCATGAGGGAACTGGGGGGGTCTGTATTAAAGCCAGCCTTACATACTAGAATCTCCAAAGGACACTAAAAACCAATAAATAACAACTGTGCACTGACCAACCCACCCAAGAGCAATAGAAAAGAGACTTCAATACAATAAGAAATTCAAAGCATGTAATCTATCATTGGAAGCAGTGCTGGCAACCGAAGGGGGAGGGCATGGGCACATATGCACACACACATGTACGCACCACCCACCCACACCCACACACACACACACAAATTTTAAAAAAATCAAAAGGGGGGGGAATATTTCTACATGAGCCCTGATGGCCTCCGGTCGGTGGGAGAGTTTGCATTATGTATAATCTCAAAGCAGATCTGTGCTAGTCCATTTCAACCTCCAGCCTTCCATTTTCTGGCCTGGTGGAATTATTATCCCCCCCCAAAAAAACAACAACAACCCAACACATATGATTAAAAAAAGGAAAGAAACCGACAATTTTCACCCTGCCGTTTGTAGCTCCCCATATGTTATGAGCTCCACTCATAATTAGGAGTCAAAGTGAACATTTCTCCCCTCCACCAGCCTCCACCTAGCCAGAGTCTCTTGCAAAGAGGGAAGGGAGGGAGAGGGAAGCTTTCTTCTGTGAAAATACAGACGATTACTGTGTAAAAAAAAATCCAAAAACCCCCCAACAGCAACCCTAGAAAAGCCCTGGGTCGCTCAGAAACCAGGGGAAATGTTCCCGCTCGCTGGGCTCCGTCCCATCCCATCCCATCCCGCTCAGGTCAGATTAACTTTCCCCCTCCCTCCAATCTCTTCCTTCGCTTCGGAGACGGCCACTGTGAAAAAAACAAAACAAAACAAAAAAGCCCCGAAACCAACTCCAGAAACCCTCCCTCGTTTTTGCGACGAGAAAACCAGTCCGGGAGAAAGAAAGAAAGAGACCCTTCGTCTTCTCCTGCTCCAATCAGCCACACAGGGAATATTATGCCTACTCAGGTCGCCATGGCAGTGAGGAAATGACGTAGTGATCAGGCTTTCTCTTCAGAGGGTGGTGACCCAGCCCTACTCCCCTATGATCAGGAAGTGTGATTTTTCACTCTTGAAGATCTGAGGGGTTCTTGAGGTTACCTTTGGTCTCAAAAAAACAACAACACACACACCCCATGACAACAACAACAAATCCCTCTGATGAAAAAGGACTGCTGGTGACTTTTGTCAATGAGGAATCAAAATAACATCTGAGAGAAAAATGGCACTCCCCATCCCTAGCTTCTGGAGGAGCCTCCTGTTAGTTCACAAGAAAGCTTGTTGCACTCTCCAAAATAAAACAGCTCGACGTTGGAAGTCTCTCCCTGCTGGGGAAGAGCACACCGCTTAGTAAAACTGGCCAGTCCATAGGTGGACGGTAGCTGGGTAGCCTGCCTGGACTTCTTCTTCCCAAGCTCTTCTTGGGAGACCGCAGTGGCCAGGACAGACTTTTAATCAGCTTAGGCTGGTGTACCAGCTCCAACCCTTCCTGGACAAGTCTAACCTGGCCTGGCCAGACTAGACGACTCTTAACTCACTTGACCAGACGCTGCTTTGAAAAAGAAATTCCAGTCGAGCCAAACTTCCGCACACCTTAGGACTTCCACCAGGATCACGTAACATCAACCCTGAAGCATCTTTGTAATGATTCCTTGTTTTATATGTGTGTGTGTCTCTTTAAAAGTTTGGTTGCATGGCTGTGTGATGGACTAGAGTGCTTGAAGAGAGAAGTGTGGTGTGATTGGTGATTGACAGAGAGGGGGAGGGGTGTTAGAAAGGGTTTCTGAGTGGATGAATGGGTATGTCCTTCAGGAGTGGCAGTTACCGTTTTGACAGTTGATGAAGACAGTTGATAAGGAGTTCGTTCTGAAGTCTGAGAGAAGCAGTCTGTGTGTGTGCAGTTAAGAACAGCTGAGGTTGTTCTGAGAGAATAGTAAAATGTAAATGAAAGTAATTGAAGAAAAAGTTTAGGAAAGGCTGTATGTCCTGGAGAGAAACAGTGAACTTACATGACCTTGAGTTAAAGTTACAAAGTTACATGCCAAGATCCCTGACAGTGAAGGGAAAAGTGTGTGAAATACCAAAGCAATTGTTCAGTATTTACCCATTCCTAGTTACAGTGTTCTACTATATTATTTACGAAATTGTTTCAATAAATCTTCTTTTATTTAAGTCTGCCAGCTCTGAAAGAAATAATTTCTCAGGAAACACATAGTACCTCGAAAGCCTAAAACCTCGACCTACCTACCCAGTGATAGCCAAAAGAAAGTATACAGGTTTGGAAAGCCTAAAATTTCCTGGTGGCAGCCGGATATACACAGTAGAACCAAACATAAAGAACACTTTAAAGGGAAACCAGGCCTCCCCAGATAAGGGGTCGTCACAGTCTTCATTGGCTATTTGTTTCTGGGCACAATTCTTCTGCCCAGTGCACATCTCCTATGAAGATTTTTGTGGACTAGCAAAGAGAGAGACGAGGGCAGACACACTGGAAGCCAGTGGAATCCAAGAGTGCTGCCAGAGTGTGTGAGCCCCCATCAAGCCCAGCTGGCAGCTGTGTGGGTCTGGGAGGAGACGATGGGCAGTCCCGTCCTCAAAACTTCACCAGCCACAAAGCTGCTGCCAGTCTTCGTGGGTTCCCCTCAGCGACTTGGGTCCCTGTGTGATAAGTAAACAGTCCAGGGTGCAGCCAGTATTGCCTACCCCTGCCGTAAATTTTTGGTGTCACACTATCAAACAAAGAAACACTGTGATAAAATTGACAATATTTAATTATTCTTATGAACCTCAATTTGTGTATCAAGACTTTTACAATACTGCTTAGGAAATTCTAACATTTTCAAGGGAAAGCCCAACATCATCATATCCTCAATGAGTGCCCGGTTAATGATGATGGACTTTCCCTTGAAAATGTTAGAATTTCCTAAGCAGTATTGTAAAAGTCTTGATACACAAATTGAGGTTCATAAGAATAATTAAATATTGTCAATTTTATCACAGTGTTTCTTTGTTTGATAGTATGAACCTGTAACTGTAACTTCTTTGGTTTACTCAAATAAATATTTTTGGGGGGGGGGGGGCTGAGTGCCTGAAGGACCATTTTTCTCCATTGTGAACCTATTTGGATGTCCAGATGTTCTAGCAAGGCCCTGCTTGGCACACCCTAGTTCAGTGGTGGCGAAGCTATGGCACGGGTGCCAGAGGTGGCACTCAGAGCCCTCTCTGTGGGCACGCGTGCCATCACCCCAGCCAGGCCCAGACCATCATTAAAGTGCCAAATTCTCTGCCAAATAATTTTAAGTAAATGAAAGCATTTGGGATTGCTTTCCTTACTTTGTTTGGATCATCTCAAGTTAATGGATGAGTTGTTTTTTCTAAAGTAAAACCTCAGTCTTCAGGTTAAATGGCCGTGTTGGCCCTTTGCGATAAAGAAGTGGGTTTGGGGTCGCAGTTTGGGCACTCGGTCTCTAAAAGGTTCGCCATCACTGCCCTAGTTCATGCAGTGGCTACACGTAACAAGGCCTTTCCAGTGCTGGCCCAGGAGCACAAAACTCCCTCTGCCGAAAGGCTCGATCAGGCACCCCTTCAATGGCCTTTTTAAAAAGGCTGCCAAAACTGGTTTACTCTCTTGCCCCATGTTTCAGTATCTCCCATGAATTACATTCTTCTCTGCTGAACTCTGTTTTATGGTCCTTCTTTATTCCCGTTGGCTGTTTTCTCAGATATTCTACAGAGGGTTAAAAAAAAAATTATACTGCTACTTCATTCTGTTTATGCTTTACTGTTCTGTAGTAAGCCATGGTGTGGGGGAGTATGCCCTACCAAAAGATGGCGTATAAATATTTCAAACAACAAGCTATGAACAATATTTTATTTGGTCAAGGACGGATAAGAAAATCAAAAATATTTCAGTTGAGAGACAAACTTCCAAAGGCATGCCTTGGACATTCAAGAGGAGGAGGAGGGGACGCGTCAATCACTTGCCCCCCTCCTTTCTGAATGTCCAATGCAGCGTCTTGTCAAGGATGAAAAATCCTACCTTGTCTGACTCACTGATGCAGTGAATATCGGCTCTGAATCCACGTTCCGTGGCTTGCTGGCAAATCTCTTCAGCTATAGCTTTGGCCTGGCCCTTCTGGGACGCATAAAGGAGCAGGAACCGCCTGTTTGTTTCACAGCACATCTTTCAAAAGCCACCTGCATGGCAGAACAGAGAGGCCGGATGCTTATTTCATCAACCACAACCAGTTCGAGGACCATCCCCTTTCCCGCCAGAATACCCTGTGTATAACCCACTTCTTCCAGAAGCAACACCGATGCTGAAATCCTGTGCTGACTTATTTGGAATTATGTCCCATTGAGCAAAGTGTGACCAACGCCCGAGCAAACACATATAAGGCCGCACATTAATTGTACACAAGGAGCCAGGACAAGAGGCTGAAATTAGGAGGAGCCTTAAGGAAGAAACACAGAAGCACAGTTCAGCGCCCCCCCCCCCCCCCCACCAAAGAGCAAGGCCTTCTTCTCGCTGCCTGTAGAGCAGTTCAGCCAATTTCAAATTTTAGCCTTAGACCAGGTTTATTTCTGTAAAACCAATTTTATGATTTTTAAAAAACACAAACATACATGAGAGTAATCACATCATCATTGTATCTATTAAAATACCTCATACATATTTATCTAATTTTCTATCTTTCTACCATGTAGCCAGACTATAATCTTTGCAACTCTGTATTTTAACAATATATGTTTTCTTCTATTTAAGCGTTGTGAAGTACATTTAAATATAAATTGGAGTTTCATAGGCACGTAAACTGATATACAGATTCTCTCATCTTTTCTTATTGAAGAAGAAGAAGAGAAGAAAGGAAGAGATTGGATTTATACCCCGCCCTTCACTCGGAGTCTCAGAGCGGCTCTTTATATTTTATCTTAACTATTTGACGTAACTGGTTTTTTAAATTGAAATACTCATCTGGAAGGCGGGTCCAGTTATACTCCCTAAAAAGGTACTCAATAGAACGGATTTGGTATTTAATATTATAGCATTCGCTAGAAGGAGAAGGAGAAGGAGAAGGAGGAGGAGGAGGAGGAGGAGGAG
>NW_015164686.1:368402-412778 GCF_001447785.1 Gekko japonicus
AGCGGCTTGCAAACTCCTTTCCCTTCCCCTCCCCACAACAGACACCCTGTGAGGTGGGTGGGGCTGAGAGAGCTCTGACAGAAACTGCTCTTTTTCAAGGACAGCTGTGCCAGAGCTTGTGACTGACCCAAGGTCACATCAGCAGGTACAAGTGGAGGAGTGGGGAATCAAGTCCACACACTTAACCACTACACCAAACTGGCTCTCTGTTTTACCATCTGTTCATTGCCTAAACATTTTAAGATTAATCTTCCATTAAATGTATTTACTATGAACTAAGGTTTTTAAGTGTGTTTCCCTAACCAATCTTAGTTGGATTACACATACCCACAGGTCCCCTAACCAGTCTTATTTATACAGTTTGCTCTTTTGCAGTTTGCTCCCGGACTCTCATATGAGTAAAAAGTCTGTTCGCTCTTCTGTCATTTAATGAGAAGAAACAGATGGAACTGACTTTATAACAAAAGGGTCCCAGTTACTTAGCATTCCACAATTGAGAAGGGTACATTTGCACATCAATCTCCAATACTGATATATTTATTTCCTTCACTTTTTCCCACCCAGAATTAAATCCAAACAAATGGTGACCATATAAACTAAGCTTGTTATTCCAGTTTGGTCCTTGCATCAGTTAAACAACCTTCATTATGTTGTACGTTAATTTGCTGCTCACCCTCTACCTAAATGTATGGACTGGAAACCTCCACTTCACCGTATCTGAGGAAGTGTGCCCTGCACATGAAAGCTCACACCTTGAATAAAACTCTGTCGGTCTTAAAGGTCCCCCACTGGACTCGAATTTTATTTAATGACTCTGTTAGGGGACCTGGATTTTAGTATAACATTAGATGTACATAAATACACAGCTACTGCAATTAAATGTCATTGTTTTTAATGGATATTGAACAGTGATCACTTTTTTGTTATACTGCTGTTTTTTGTCTGATCGACGGGATGGGATTGCAGATCCACAGCCCCAAAAAAGGGGGGGGAACCAGTGTTCCCTCTAAGCAGTGGAGTCTTGTGAGCAAAAATTCTACTTTGTGAGCTACTGGCATTAAAGTTGTGAGTGAGAGATTCAGCTACTGCATAAATTAGTTTGCTCTGGAGCCCCATCCTTCCTGAGCTAAGACAAAAACATGTGAGCCAGAGGCTCAAAACCCGTGAGCTAGCTCACACTAACTCAGCTTAGAGGGAACACTGGGGGAAACCTCCTACAGGCTCAACTACACGACAAGAACAAAAAACATGTCAAGCATCTGGATCCCTCCTTCCCCTGAAGGGATTGCTATTTCCTCCCCAGGACTCAACAGGGACACTGGATTTTTATCCTGTTACATATGCTAACTCATTCAGTCCTCACACATGTATTCTCAACAAGAAGGACTATAAATCCTCTAAATGTTTAGTTTAGTGTATTATTATTATGGTCTTAAGACCAACATACAAAGTAAGCATAACATGTGAGGGAGAGGGGAAAAACCCAGTCATCATATACAAAAATAGAAATCTGAAATTAAGAACTTTTAAAATGCGATTCCCGCAATCTAAGAATTAATGCACAAAACTCAGCGACTGAATGTGTAATCTCTGCATTCTTATCTGCTATATGTTAGTGTATTTCTTTTTCAGAACAGTACATTAGAATACCGAATGGATGTCTGCCAACAACATTACATCCAGCTCAAAATATAAAGCGCCCTCCACATGCCCTCTAAGCCTCAGAGGAAATAATTAAGATTCTGTTACTTCCCACAATAAGGACAAAAACCCACCTTTAGACATTTATCTGCTACTGTCACACATGTATTGTTTTACAGCTGTTGACTTTATAACCGTAACTTATTAAGTTTTCACTTTGCATGACTTAGACATCATCACGTTACATGTTAATTTGCTGTTAAATCCCTGCCTACAAGTTTAGAACCTCATCTGCCACCCCAATGCATTTGCAAAAGTGGGCCTTTGCACAGGAAAGCTCATACCTAGAGATGTAAAATCTCCAGAAATTTTGAAGCTCGGAAAAAACCCCGGTTTTTTTCCAGTTTTTCCCCGGGGGAGTACGGAAATTTTCAGAAAAATTGAAAAAAATGCTACATTAGCATTTCTTTTGTCTTTTCTAGACTGAAAGTAATTCTGTTACTTTAGGAACATAAAATATAACTATGGATATTTTCACTTGGCATGAAATGATCACAACTAGTCTATTAAAAATATTGTGTATCCAAACAATTATTACAAACAGAATACCCACCCACATGCAAAAACAAAACTGACGCCTTTTTCTTTTCTTCTGACAATCGCACCTCCTAAAGGAAAAAATGCATCTTGTTCTAGCATTGGAGAGTTCAACTTGTAACCTAGGACTTGCTTGTCCTCAGTGCACAGAAATTAGATCAATCTGATACCATATATACATTTTAGAAATGATTTGGAAAACATTTGTACACCTGGTCTTAAAATATTTTATTCATCATGTTAAAATAGTTCCATAATCAATGTTTTTTCTTTCCTTTTTTTCAATTTTTCGGGGGAAAAAACAAAAAAAGGCTTCATTTTTCCGTTTTTTTCCTGAGACTATCTGTACTCATACCTGGAATTAGACTTTGTTGGCCTTAAAGGTGCCCCCACCACGGGACTCTGCATTCGTTCCGTTGCTATTTCCAGCCCCGTCCGCCGCTTCTGGGCACCACCGACCCCGGTCCTCTGCCGATCGGACTCCCCGGACGACGGGCTCCCTCCTCCACGAACACCTTGAAGAGGCGCGGCTCCCGGCGGTGCCAGGAATCCAGCCCGGGCTTTGCGCCTCTCCCTTGAGCGCCTCTCCCATGACGTCAGAGGAGTCCGAGGGGGAAAACGGGTCTCTACTCTTTCCTGATTGGCTGCCCACCTGCCAGTCAGGGCGAAAGGGGCGGCGCTTCGCACACGATTGGCTCACCGTTTTGTCACGGAACGTAAGCAAAAGCCAATCGAGGTTAGAGGCCGCCGGGACAGCGCAGAGGGTCGAAAATGGATACATTGTGGCCCGAAAGGGCGGGGCGGAAGAAGCGAAACGAGAGATTGGCTCCCTCGCCGTGATGGGCGGGCCAAAGTCAAAAAAGAGGAAGGAAGAAACCCGCCTGGGCCCGACGGCGCTGCCGAGGGAACGCCCGTGATTGGTCAGCGTCACGTTCCGCCCTCGAACAAGTGGGATTCTTTAACCTGCTTGTCCCCGGAGGCTCTCGATTGCGCATGCGTGGTCGGCAAAAGTCCTTTCGCGGAGTTGCGTGCAAGAAGGAAGAACTCCGTAAGTGCGGTGGCCGGTGCGGAGGGGAGAGGGCCCGGGTGCAGCCGACAATTGCAGACCGTCCTGCTGGTTGCGGGACTGCCCGCCAAGACCCCCGGCCCGGGCCCTGCAGGGGCTGCGCGTGCATGCCGGGTTGCCAACCTCCCGGGCGGGGGGAGGGGGAGATCTTGCACTGCAGCTGCTCTCTAGAGCTCCTCCGTTCCCCCGGGGACAGTGGCTGCTTTGGAGGGCGGGCTCGGTGGCCCTGCCCCCTGCTGACTGAGGACCCGCCCCTTCCCCCGGGCTTCATCCCCCAAATCTCCAGGTAGGGATGCTAGCCTCCAGGTGGGACCTGGGGATTCCCTGGGATGACAGCGCCAGAGACTGCAGAGACCACTTCTCCTGGAGGAAAGGAAGGAAATAAATAAGATGCCGTTCGGAGCTTCCTGGAGGTTGGGCAGGGTAAAAATGGATACAATATCTCTCGAAGGCTGCGACCAATAGAGGTCTTGAATTCTTAAAGTAAAGGTAAAGGTTCCCTTGCTCGAGAGCCAGTCGAATCCGACTCTGGGGTTGCGGTGCTCATCTCCGTTTCAAAGCCGAAGAGCCAGCGCTGTCCGAAGACGTTTCCGTGGTCAGGTGGCCGGCATGACTAAACAGCAAGGCGCACGGAACGCTGTTACCTTCCCACCGAAGTGGTACCTATTTATCTACTTGCAGTTTCTTGCTTTCGAACTGCTAGGTTGGCAGGAGCTGGAACTAGAGACGGGAGCTCACTCCGTCATGCGGCACACTCAGGTCTCGAACTGCTGAACTACTGACCTTCCACAGCTTACTAGCGGATAAAAACCCTGAAGTTACTGAGCAGGTGGCAGAGTTCCTGGCAAATGTACTTAGGGGCCAAGAAAAAGAGGCAAGGAGGTGGAGAGTGAGTGAGAGAGATAAGGCGTATCTATGGTCCCTCTCCGGATAGTTAAGTTTCTTACTGCAACTGTTTTAATTACTGTGATACTCGAGATTACTGTTCTGAACTTTTATCACGCCCTATTATTTTTACTATATACAATGTTACAAATAGCTGTACTCTGTTTCTATTTGTTGGCATATGGGCTGATTTGTACTGTTTTCATTTTAAAGTTATTGTTATGCCAATAAAGGTTATTGGATTTGGATACAATATAGGCTGAACATAAGAGACGCCAATTTTGGATCAGGCCAAAGGCCCATCCAGTCCAACACTCTGTGTCACACAGTGGCCAGAAATACCAGGTGCCATCAGGAGGTCCACCAGTGGGGCCAGGACACTAGAAGCCCTCCCACTGTTGACCCCCCCCCCCAAAGAACCAAGAAAACAGAGCATCACTTACCCCACCGCCCCAGAGGCTTCAAAACTCCTTTCCCTTCCCCTCCCCACAACATAAGAACATAAGAGACGCCAATGTTGGATCAGGCCAAAGGCCCATCCAGTCCAACACTCTGTATCACACAGTGGCCAGAAATACCAGGTGCCATCAGGAGGTCCACCAGTGGGGCCAGGACATCAGAAGCCCTCCCACTGTTGACCCCCCCAAGCACCGAGAAGACAGAGCATCACTTGCCCCAGAGCCCCTATCTATACCTTGTGGCTAATAGCCACTGTTGGACCTCTGCTCCAGATGCTTATCCAGTTCCCTTTTGAAGCCGTCCATGCTTGTAGCCGCCACCACTTCCTGTGGCAGTGAATCCCATGTGTTCATCACTCTTTGGGTGAAGAAGTACTTCCTTTTCTCCGTTCTAACCCAACCGCTCTGCAGTTTCATGGAGTGCCCACGAGTTCTTGTATTGTGAGAAAGGGAGAAAAGTACCTCTTTACCTACCTGCTCTATCCCTGCTGCTGTAAATTGCAGGAGGGGCTGTTACAGCATTGTTTCAAGGTCTGTTTTTCTTTTCCTTTCCAGGGGACCATGTTCACACAGCTGACCTGAGATGGCCTTGATACATTTAAAATGTTTCCGAGCGTGGACTTCCAGAGTACGAGCCTGCAGGCCGCTACTGACTGGAGGGAGAGTTGTACACCACGTTGGTCCAGAAAGAGGGCCACTGTGCCACTATGGCTCGTCAGCCTTGCAGAGAGCATGTTCGGTGACAGGTGTGCAGGGCACGGTTCGTAGAAATCATCACGTGGCGCTGGGAAGTCCTCCCAGCTCCACCATGGGAACAGGGAACCTCCATGGAGAGGCAGGTAATCATTTCCGATCAAATAGCAAACAGACAGAGGAACAGCAGCTTTTGAAGGCGTTAGACAATTGCCAGTCATATGAAGAAATTTTCAGATTTGTGAACTCCCTGGAAAGTTTAACGGACACCACAGTGGCAGCTGTCTTCCAGCGGCTCTGTGATGTTGACGTGGAGGATGGGAGGCCGAAGCATGCCGAGGACCTTGCAGAGGACGCCGTCTTCCAGTCTCTTTGCTTCCAGCTGGAACGAGAATCTCCAAACCTGTCTGATGCTGGTCTCGTGAATTCGCTGAGCTCCTTGATAAAGTTGCGTGTGGACCCGTGGAGCACCCTGGTCGTTCGTTTGCTATCAGAGAGCCGGGAACGTCTCAGTAAGGGCCAGCTGAGCATCAGAGATTCGTGTGTCCTTGCGGAGGGCTTATTGGACCTAGAAGGTCCAGACTGTGCAATGCTGGAACACATTATGGACCAGGTGCAGAGTACAAATCTCGAGGACTGGACGTCTGATGAAATGGTCATGGTGTACAGGATCCTGCAGTTGGGTGTAGGAAAGAGAGGGAAATACCAGGACCTGTTGAACAAAATGAACCATTTCACTGTGAGTCAGGTTTCTAAGTTCAGCCCCAAACTGACGAGCGCAGTGCTAAACGCTCTGGTGGTTCTTGATCAAACCCAAGCTATCCCCCTGGTGATAAAGTTTTGCAAGTATTCTATACGCCACATTCCCTCTTTCACAGACGACGAAATCATTCACGTGCTAGAGGCGTTCATTCATTTTGGACACAACGATCCGCTCTTCACAGAAGCCCTAGAAAGACACGTCGCTAAGCACGCCTTCGCCATGCACCCCAAGGTGGTCTCCAAAGTCATGCAGTACTGCCGCAGGAAGCGCATCCTTTCCAAAACCATCTTCAATGCAGTGGCGGAGAGTTTCATTTACAATGCAGATGGTTTCACCACCACTCAGATTGCTGAACAGATCATTCCATTTGGACAACTCAACTACCTGCCACCATGTGCTCCGTCCCTCTTCCGGAAACTGGAAAGGGTGCTCAGCACCCGATTTGCTCAATTTCAGTCCCATGTGCTGCTGAGCCTGCTTCACTCTTGCACCCTGGTTGAACGCTACCCACTCAATTTTCTGGCTAAAGTATTTAGTCCTTATTTTTTGCAGCAGTTGCAAGGTAAGTGTGTTAGGTCACCCTCTCTAGCATCCCATTCACTGGCTTTTCAAGTTGTCTGTAGGCTCTTGGCAGCTCTTCAGCGGGGTGATCGCTGTGGCAGAGATCTGCCTGGGAAACAGCTTGGGTCGAGTTGCTTGTAATGCCGAACCGCACTTGTGCCCTGGCAGCGCCAAGCCTTGCGCTTGGTCTCTTGCCCTAGGCTGACCTTTGCCCTCCCGGCCCAGGCTGCGAACCTGGGCTTCGAGGGCAAGCACAGCCTTACAGGCTGCCACTTGGGATGTAATGATGAATTAGGGCTTGTGCAAAACGGGCAGTGACTCAAAGAAGCGGCCCTTATGAGGAGAGATCTGCTTGCTTCCAGTTTTCCTTCTGTGCAATGTGTTCTTCGTGGAGCAGTGTGGGGTGATGTTTCTGTGTTCATGCGGAGGCTGCAGGCCGAGTTATTCGCTACTGGAACTGAGTGCACCAGAGGTCATTTTGGGGGGATCGCGGGGGATCGCAGTTCCCCCTGGGTGAGGTACGGGGGGCAGGGCACATGATGAAGCCCCGCCCCCTGCTTCCGGCCGCCCCGCTTCCGGCCCTCATTCAGCCAGGAGGAGGCAGGAGAAGAGGGAGGGTAAGTTGCTTCCTCCCTGCCTCTCCCCACCCCTGCCTGCCTGGGGCCAGGGAGGGCCTTCGCGGGGCTTCCTTGCACTCCCACCGGCCTTGCAAGTCCACCAGCGGCAGCAGGGATCGTTGGGGGCGGGGTGTGTGGCCTTATGACACACTTCCGGTGATGTCAGGGGGTGTGGCATATGTTAATGAGTTATGCTAATGAGTTCCCCTAGCTCTTTTTCTACGAAACGACCCCTGGAGTGCACACCCAACAATCTTTTGCACCATAAGGCACTCTGTGGCTGCTGTAGAGGATTTCCTTGGCAGAAAAGCCATATGCAGAGAGTTCCCTGAAGCCAGTCGCTCTGAAAACCCCCAGATTAGGACTCTCTCTCTTTACCCTGATCAGTGCCTAGCTACTGTGTGCTGTCAACTTATGGGGACTCCTGCAAGGGGCTTTCAGGGCAAGTGAGCAAGCAGCATCAGAAGCCCTGCTGGTCAAGAACCCCACCCTCTTCCTGAAAACACTTGGCAGGCATCATTTGCGGGGACCCTTCTTTTAGAGTCATGTCTGCCCTAACCTGAGCCTTAGTTAACATGAAGCAGGAGTCTCATCTTGCTGAGTTACATTTGCAGAGATCCTGGTTGAAAAGCAACCTGGTTAGCATTAACCATGGTCATGATTGGTTTGGAAATATTTTCAGTTATGATTAAGGGTTACTGCAGCCTGCTCCAGGGAAATTGGAGCATTATGACTTCACGGGGCAGAAGTGATCCAGAAGTTTAGGAGATCCGTTCCAGCATTTTGCCAGTGGTTTAGCACATTTGATAACCCTGATTGCCCCCTTCCCCCACCCCCTTGGTGTCTGTTATCACTTAACTGACAAATCAATGTAAGCTGTGGTGTTAACTTACTTTTCAAAAGGCACATGTATGAGACGGTCTCCTTGTTATGCCTGTCTGGTTCTCTGTATTCTAGCTGAAGGACCCGGTTTGACAAGATCCGTCTTGTCTCAGTTGACCCAGCTGTTTCTAACGGTGACAATGGAATGTCCATCCTACGAGGTATGAGAACATGCCAAATTATTTTGTGTAGCCTAATTTTATCAGAGCGTATTTGATATTTGCTAATAAACGAATGACAATCATTTTATTGGTAGCTTTGTAAAGAGTCCTGTGGCTCGCTCGTGAAGTTTTATATTTAGCAGGATAGTGACGTTAAAATGCTTACAATTTTTGGAAGGCACTTGTGAAGGTTTTCTTTCCTTCCTGCTTTCCTATTTCTTGCGTGTGTACCGAGGTTTGTGTCATTGGTGGGAACAGACTTGGCTTAGTTCTCGTCTCCTGTTTCGATAGGGTCCCAAGCTGCTTCCAAAATATCGAGTCAAGTCATTTCTTATGGCAGGCCATTCGCTGGAGTCCCCTGTAGACACTCATTTCTACTTCCAAGTCAAGGCAGGCCTGATTGACCTCTTGGGGGCCCGGATGTATTTTGCCTCCCACGTGTTGACCCCTAACTGCTATACTATAGGTAGGCACGAGTAGCAAATTTAAGTGTGGTTGCCTGCGGATGTTGTCTTTGGCTTTCTGCAAAGTGTTTTGGTTTTTTAAAAATGTACATATGAAGGAACCGACTCATCAGCCCCTCCTGTTCCATCTGGTTAGCTCCCGGAGAGGGGGGAGACTGGAAAACCCCCATGGCCATCCCAAGTCTCTGCTTGGCAACACCGTCCCTTTCCTTCACCACAGGGGTGCAAAAAACAAACTAGGTAGTCACCTGCCACCAACAGTCCTGAGAAGAAGAAGAAGAGAAGAGATTGGATTTATACCCCGCCCTTCACTTGGAGTCTCAGAGCGGCTCACAAACTCCTTTCCCTTCCCCTCCCCACAACAGACACCCTGTGAGGTGGGTGGGGCTGAGAGAGCTCAGGACAGAAACTGCTCTTTTTCAAGAACAGCTCTTATCAGAACTGTGGCTTGCCCAAACCCGGTTCTCCCAGATAAGAGTCCGCACACTTAACCACTACACCAAACTGGCTCTCCTGCTAAACGGAGTCATGCACAGAGTGCTCTGTACAGCGTTGCTGTTCAGAGGCTCTGTCTAGTCGCTGGGCCTCCTGTGCAGGTACCAGCTAGCGCCGGGGTGATTTACCGCATATTCTGCTGTCATGATCCAGGGCTGGCAAGCTGCCCGTCCCCATTGCCATGCTTCTGATAGCAAGACTGAATAGGCATGTTGTGTTTCAGAGACCAATCTTAAAGCATTCAAAATATATGGAACTGTGTTAAATGAATAAAAGAACACACATTTTCTGTTCAAGCGTTTGGGCTGAGCAAGTGAACAAAGAAAGATGAAAAGATGCAGTCTTCTCTCTTTACACAGTGTGCTTCCTAAATATATTTAAATAGAACAAGCTAGCTTTACTTGAACTTTCAGTAGTTTTAAAGGTCATAATTACCTTATTTCTCTTCGTTGTCCCCCTGTGTGGAGAAGATGGAGTCCCTAGAGAAAAGCTTAGTCCTTCATGGCAAATGTGCATCCAAAGGAAGACAGAGAGAGCGCGATTCTTCCTTGTGTCCAGAGAACTTATAACCTACTCCAGGGAGTCTGTCCCCATCTGGGGGTCATTTGGATCTTCCTGCCCTAAAAGGAAGAGGTTACAGTCCTGCCATTTGGCTCTTGGCAGTCTCTGTCCCCTTCATTTGAGACTAGAAGCTCCTTAAGAGACCAGGAAGATTTTGGGAGAGTAGAAGCTTTCGGGAGCGACTGTTCTCTTCATCAGATACCCTTTTGGGTGTGACCTGGCAGCAGGGTGTGAAGTAGCAAAGCCCGGGGTCCTCCTTTGGCCACTGCCATTAGGATAAGAAAGAGTTTGAGGGCCTTGGACTGGGAAGCTTGTTGGTTTCTTTCTCCACCCCTGGTCCCTTTTGCCACGTACTCGTCTGAAGCTGTTCTCCTGTACATGGACAGAGAGCAGTCACAATGATTGAAATTACGGGGATAAATCCTTGGGTGGAGGGAGCTTCGCCACAGTAGACATAAGTGCTGCATCCATTCCAGAAAAGTCTGTATTTTGCATATACTCAGCCCCAAGGGATCACAGGCATAAGAATATAAGAACATAAGAGAAGCCCATGTTGGATCAGGCCAAAGGCCCATCCAGTCCAACACTCTGTGTCACACAGTGGCCAGAAATACCAGATGTCATCAGTGGGGCCAGGACACTAGAAGCCCTCCCACTGTTGCCCCCCCCCCCCAAGCACCAAGAAGACAGAGCATCACTTACCCCAGACCGAGAGTTCCTACTTATACCTTGTGGCTAATAGCCACTGATGGACCTCTGCTCCGTATGTTATATCTACAATTCCCTCTTGAAGCCGTCCATGCTTGTAGCCAACACTCCCTCCTGTGTCAGTGAATTCCTTGTGTTAATCACACTTTGGGTGAAGAAGTCCTTCCTTTTATCCGTTCTGACCCGACTGCTCAGCAATTTCATGGAGTGCCCACGAGTTCTTGTATTGTGAGAAAGGGAGAAAAGTACTTCTCTACCTGCTCTATCCCATGCATAATCTTGTAAACCTCGATCACGTCCCCCCATAGCCATAATTTCTCCAAGCTAAAGAGCCCCAAAGCGCTTTAACTTTCCTTCATAGGGAAAGTGTTCCAGCCCTTTTATCTTTCTAGTTGCCCGGGCTCAGGAATGACCGCACAGCAAGCAGATAGTTCCCCAAGGCTGTAGTCTGAGCACCTGCATGACAGACCAGCCCACAGGAGTGCTGCACCTAATGCTTAGAGAGAGCTGAGGGACTGAAAATGTCCAGGTGAACACCACCCACCCACCCACCCACCCCTACAGAGACATCAGTAAGAACTCTCTTCTTCTCCACTCATTTCCCCTGTCCCAATATATGGCCTCTGTCACCTGCTCCCAAATGGACAGAATTCAGAAATAAGATACAGAGAAGAACTTTGGCCTTCTTGCTGGGCTGAGGTTTGAAATTTCACAGTGCAGTGAGGCCGCTGTTTGGAAGACCAAAGCTGACAGACTTTGGCTGGACCGGCAGAGCTCTGTCCTGCTTAACAGCTGCCAGACATTCCCCATTTCATGCACCAAGAATAAGAAAAATGTGTCTCATCTGTATTGTAAAAAAGGTAAAGGCTTCCCTTGCTCGAAAGCCAGTCAAGTCCGACTCTAGGGTTACGGTGCTCATCTCCGTTTCCAAGCCGAAGAGCCAGCACTGTCCGAAGATGTTTCCGTGGTTGTGTGGCCAGCATGACTAAACACCAAGGCGCACGGAACGCTGTTCCCTTCCCACCAAAGTGGTCCCTTTTTTTCTACTTGCAATTTCTTGCTTTCGAACTGCTAGGTGGGCAGGAGCTGGAACTAGAGACGGGAGCTCACTCTGTCTGTATTGTACAAACAGGCAAAAAAAAAAATTACATCCAGTCCTGCAGGAAAATAACTGCTGGTTCCTTCTTGTCCCTTCCTCACACCAGATATTGAGATTAAACTTGACGAAGAAGGGCTTGTATTGCCTGCCGTCCAATACGATGAGGTGAGCCACAGGTAAGCCGAGTGCAGCTTTGGGGGCCCTTGTCTTCACCGTGAACCTGTTCTGAAGTGATCTCCTCGTGGATAAGTTTGAACTGTCATTTTGCTCCAACAGAGTTTGCGTGTGGTGGGAGAGGGAAGTGCTGTAGGAGCTTCCTGCTCTGTCCTCACCTTTCAGTACTGATTGGGGGAATGGGTGGTTCTGAATAGCCCTGAGGACCAGTGTTTCCTCTAAGCTGAGTTGGTGTGAGCCGGCTCACCGTTTTTTAGCTTCCGGCGCACACATTTTTTGTCTTATAGGGTTGACAGCAGTGTTCCGGCTCACACATTTTTGTCTTACAGGGTTGACAGCAGTGTTCCCTCTAAGCTGAGTTGGTGTGAGCTGGCTCACTGTTTTTTAGCCTCCGGCTCACACATTTTTGTCTTACAGGGTTGACAGCAGTGTTCCCTCTAAGCTGAGTTGGTGTGAGCTAGCTCACTGTTTTTTAGCCTCCGGCTCACACATCTTTGTCTTATAGGGTGGACAGCAGTGTTCCCTCTAAGCTGAGTTGGTGTGAGCTGGCTCACCGTTTTTTAGCCTCCGGCTCACACGTCTTTGTCTTATAGGGTTGGCAGCAGTGTTCCCTCTAAGCTGAGTTGGTGTGAGCTGGCTCACCGTTTTTTAGCCTCCGGCTCACACGTCTTTGTCTTATAGGGTTGGCAGCAGTGTTCCCTCTAAGCTGAGTTGGTGTGAGCTGGCTCACTGTTTTTTAGCCTCCGGCTCACACGTCTTTGTCTTATAGGGTTGGCAGCAGTGTTCCCTCTAAGCTGAGTTGGTGTGAGCTGGCTCACTGTTTTTTAGCCTCTGGCCCCTTTCAGGCTGCTGCGGGCTGATTCAGATTCTCTGATCTGAATCAGCTTGCTGTCGAATTGCCGCTGAATTTCGTGGGAGCACTCTGGACTCCCATGAATTGGTCTGCCATCAGTGTTCCCTCTAAGCTGAATTAATGTGAGCTAGCTCACAGGCTTTTGTCTCAGCTCAGGAAGGAGGGCTCCAGAGCAAACTAATTGATGCAGCAGCCAAATCGTTTGCCCACCACTTTAATGCCAGTCTCTCGCAAAGTAGGATTTTTGCTCACAAGACTTAGAGGGAGCATTGTCCGCCATCTTATTTGAATTGCTTTTAAATTGTGTGTTTTAACGTTGTTTTGATATTGCTTCTTGTGACAGCGTTGTGATGTGACTGTCGTGAGCACCCAGAGCACCCTCGCGGGGGAGGGCAGGACATAAAATCAAATAAATAAATAAATAAATAAACAAACAGGATGCCTTTTTAAATGAACATATTATTTAAAAAAACATTTTCTCGCTGACCCGTGGCTCGCCTTCAGGCACGCAGTGAAAATCCTTGTGCTGTGGAGGCAGCTGCTGTCGAAGCAATTTTTTTTAAAAATCAACATAGCCAATGAGAAGCCAGAATCCCCATCTGGCCCCACCCAGACTCTGCAAATGCTTGCCTGGCATAGAGATGTTAAATTTCCGGAAATTTTGAAGCTCGGGAAAAAAAACCGATCCCCCCCCCCCAGTTTTTTTTTTCGGGAAAAAACAGAAATTTTCGGAAAAATTGAAAAAAATGCTACATTAGCATTTCTCTTGTCTTTTCTAGATTGACAGTCATTCTGTTACTTTAGGAACATAAAATATGACTATGGACATTTTTACTTGGCATGAAATTATCACAACTAGCCTATTAAAAATATAGTGTATCCAAACAGTTTTTACAAACAGAATGGGTCCGACCTACCTGAGGGACCGCCTTTCCCCATATATACCCCAGAGAGCACTACGGTCTGGGGCCTAACACCGGTTGACTATTTCGGGCCCCAAGGAGGCAAGGCTCACCAGCACTAGGACCAGAGCCTTTTCTGTGGCGGCTCCTTACTGGTGGAATGAGCTCCCGGAGGAGATCAGGGCCCTGCGGGACCTTTTGCAGTTCCGCAGGGCCTGCAAGACGGAGCTCTTCCACCAGGCATTCCAATAGGAGCCGCCACCACTGTTACCACCAATGATCCTAGTGAAGGATGGAACCTTGGATCTGGTCCTGGATATCGCTAGGCTCTCCGGCACGAGGGATGATGAGTAATGTAGTATGAGATCTGGAAGTGCGCCATCTAATGTTGTTGTTTACATGCTTTTTAGTAGAAACTGTTAATTTATGTTTTAAAGTATTTGTCTATGATATTTATAGAGTTTTAATGTTTTTGTATGTCATTAGGTACATCGTACCGCAGTGTTAGCCGCCCTGAGCCCGTTCGTGGGATGGGCGGGATATAAATATAATTAATTAATTAATTAATTAATACCCTCCCACATGCAAAAACAAAACAGAAACCTTTTTTATTTTCTTCTGACAACAGCACCTCCTAAAGGAAGAAATGCATCTTGTGCTTGCATTGGCGAGTTCAGTTTGTAACCTAGGACTTGCTTGTCCTTTGTGCACAGAAATTAGATCAATCTGATACCATATATATATATATATATATTAGAAATGATTTGGAAAATATTTGAACACCTTGTCTTAAAATATTTTATTCATCATGTTAAAATAAAACGTTCCATGGTCGATTTTTTTTTCTTTTCTTTTTTCAATTTTTTGGAAAAAAACAAAAAAGACCTCAGGGGAAAAAACAGAAAAAACCCAGTTTTTTTCCTAATTTTTTCCCGTTTTTCCCCGGGCCTTCACATCTCTAGCCTGGTGCCCACAGACACCGTGTCGGGGGGCCTCTGGGGTTCATGGGAGCCCGAGGGCTGGTCTTTGCGGGTCCCGCTGGAGGTTGCTTCCCCCTGGCTGGATCCCACAATGACTCCCAAGAATGATTTAAGACGAAGCCGTCCCACAGAGCATCGTGGT
This sequence comes from Gekko japonicus, assembly GCF_001447785.1. NCBI lineage: Eukaryota > Metazoa > Chordata > Lepidosauria > Squamata > Gekkonidae > Gekko > Gekko japonicus. Next base: position 383,105 of record NW_015164686.1, read on the forward strand.
GCTGAGGCTGGATAGTCCTCCTCGACTCTGTCCGGGAGGGAGGGGAGTAACAGCACAGCCACACTGGCCGCTCGTCAGGCCTGAAAATGGCCTGCTCCCGGCTTTGCCCCCCAAATCAATGTATTTGATTCCGATTGTAATGCATTTAATCATGTTTTGTGTGTGATTTAATCTTGTTCTGTGTGTGGTTTGACAGAATAGCTCTCTGTATTGATGATCAAAAGAGGTTCTGCATCAACAGCCATAACCTCCTGGGAAAAGAAGCCATTAAGAGAAGGCACCTGAAGCTGGTTGGTTATGAAGTGGTACAGGTAAGTCTTCGGAATCAGCCACATAACAACCCCTTTGCCAAGCTCTGTGCCCCTGCATGCAGAGCTGAGGCAGGCGATTGTCAGCTAAGCTGCCATGAGTAGGGAGAGACATTCTAATTGCTTTGCATTCCTTCCCATGCGCTTAATCGCTTTACAGCTGCAATGCTTATCTATTAAGAGTTACTGGAGGAGTTGTGTTGTCTACCTTCCGTGGGATCGTTCTGGTTCCCAGCTTCGCTACCGTTACAGACTCTTGCCATCGCCCGCGCGCAGGAGCCCATCTAATTGGGTATTGCTGGGTGGGGCACATACGAATGCCCTATATCCTATTATGCACATAGGTAGTCCGCCATTCCTAACAGTGTTCGTGTTATTGCATCTATGGCGTTGCAATAAAAGTAAAACCTTCCTGGAAGCGTGTACTTCGTTGTTTTGCTGTGGATCCTGACAGCGATGTCCAGAGACGGGGCTTTTTTGGTGGTGGCATCTCGCCTCTGGAATGCTCTTCTCCCCCCCCCCTGCACTGAGGCTTCCCTGGAACCTCCCTTATTGTCTTTTAGAGACCAGGCCAAAGAATCTCCCCCCCCCTCTGGGTTTTAACGAAGGCATTCCATCTTCTTTCCCTGTTTTTATGGTTTGTTTTTAGTCTGTTTTATGGATGTTGTTTTAGACTACTGAGTGTTCGTTGTGCCGTTTTTTATCCCCTGGATTGGTTTTAGGGCTTGTTTTATTATTGATAATTTTTATATTACTGTTTTTTTAATGATTTTATTGTATTATTACTTCGCGAGATGTCTGGTGAGCAGGGGCATGATTTTTTTTTAATAAGTACATCTGGGCAGGTTGGCATGTGGGGAGAGCCACTCTGATGTGACGCTTGCTGGGTCTCTGTTGTGAGAGGTGGACCCAAACGGACCTCCCCCCCTGAGTTTCTTGAAGGGTGAGATTAAAATGTAATAAATAAAACCTTACCTTTGGAAGCAAAACCACTGAGTTCGGTGGGCCTTGCTTCCCGGCAAGCGTGGCTAGGACTGCTGCCTTAATAAAGTGCATTTCTCATATAAGAAGAAGAGTTGGGTTTTATACGCTGGGAGCTGCGGTGGCTCAAGTGGTGAAGACGCTGAACTGCAGGCTGTGGAAGGTCGGTCGTTCAGCGGTTCAAGACCCGAGTGTGCCGCATGACGGAGTGAGCTCCCGTCTCTAGTTCCAGCTCCTGCCAACCTAGCAGTTCGAAAGCAAGACATTGCAAGTGGATAAATAGGGACCACTTCGGTGGGAAGGGAACAGCATTCCGTGCGCCTTGGTGTTTAGTCATGCCGGCCACATGACCACGGAAACGTCTTCGGACAGCGCTGGCTCTTCGGCTTGGAAACGGAGATGAGCACCGCAACCCTAGAGTCGGATTCGACTGGCTTTCGAGGAAGGGAACCTTTACCTTTGCCTTTCTCTGCGCTAAGGAGTCTCAGAGTGGCTTGCTATTGCCTTTCCCTTCCTCTCCCCACAAGAGGCGCCTTGTGAGGCACGTGGGGCTGAGAGAGCTCCGAGAGAACCGTGGCTGGCCCAAGGTCACCCAGTAGGCTTCATGTGAAGGAGGAGGGGGGAATCAAACCCGGCTCTCCAGACTGGAGTCTGCCACTCTTGACCACCACACCACGGAAAGGCCAGCATTAAAGCAAACCCCAGAGAGTGTTCTTCTCCTTCCAGACTGGGCATTGAGCTCTTACGAATCAGCCACGAAAGCGAGAGGCAGGCCGGCCACTGTTGCTCCTTCCGGGGCTGCCGTTCCCGCTGCCTCCTCTCATCCTTCAGGGGGTTGGAAGGGCTGTGTTTTGGTGCCCAGGTTGCAATCCTTTAAAACCTGGGAAGAAACTGCGGAGGGGCCAGATGTGTGGGAGAGAATCAGATTAGCAGTGCTTTGCCTGTCCACCTAATGCCATGGCTTGACTCACGGATTCTCCCTTCTTTTTACCTGCTTAGATTCCATTCTTCGAATTTGAATTGCTGGAGAGCCAAACCGATATAGTGGACTATCTACACAAGAAAATTTTCCCCAACTCCTACAGACTCAGCTGGTGACGCAACCAAATCCAAATAACACTGCAGAGAATGACTTTATTCCGTTGGTTTTTTGGAAATTCTCGATTTGATAAGCCAGTTTGTTTCTTTTTTTAAAAAAAAAACCCAGTCCCCATTTAGATTGTTTTAATTTGCATCTGTCTTTCGACGACATGAAAAAGAGAAAACACAGTAGAATTTGCGTGGGCAACCTTCACACCCCAAATGTGTGAAGCACACAGAAAGGTGGCTTTGTTTCGAGGCTGTTTGAGGTTGATCATGGGCAGTTGCTTGAACTGGAATCGGTGCCACTGAAGGCTGGATCCCTTCCCCTCTGGCTGGCTCATCTACAAAGCAGGACTGGTTCTGGGGTGGCAAAGAAACTTGACGGGGCTATGACTACGAAATTTACAGGAGAGAAGTGTAGCAATTTACACGTAGAGGTTCATTTTAGGCATTTTTTTAAAAAAATAATGTTTAAAAGGGACCTTGCTTGCCTATTCAGACCCAGTAGCACTACAGTGTCTGACTAGAGATGTAAAATTTCCGGAAATTTTGAAGCTCGGAAAAAAACGGAAATTTTTGGAAAAATTGAAAAAAATGCTACATTAGCATTTCTTTTGTCTTTTCTAGTTTGAAAGTCATTCTGTTACTTTAGGAACATAAAATATGACTATGGACATTTTTACTTGGCATGAAATTATCACAACTAGCATATTAAAAAATATAGTGTAGCCAAACAATTATTACAGAATACCCACCCACATGCAAATACAAAACTGAAACTTTTTTATTTTCTTCTGACAATTGCACCTCCTAAAGGAAGAAATGCATCTTGTTCTTGCATTGGAGGGTTCAGTTTGTAACCTAGGACTTGCTTGTCCTCAGTGCACAGAAATTACATCAATCTGATACCATATATATATATTTTAGAAATGATTTGGGAAATATTTGAACACCTGGTCTTAAAATATTTTATTTATCATATTAAAATAAAACGTTCCATAATCATTTTTTTTTCTTTTCTTTTTCCAATTTTTCGGAAAAAAACAAAAAGGCTTCAGGGAAAAAACGCGAAAAAACCGTTTCCCCGAATTTTTCTGTTTTTTTTTCCGGGCCGTCACATCTCTACGTCTGACTTTGGATTGTTTTGAGTTTTTCTGTGCCATCAAATAAATGCTGACACTGTGATGTGAACGTATTCATGTGACATCACCAAACTATGCCCCAGGGAATGAGTGCGTGTTTCTTTGCATTTCGATAAAGGGAAGAACCACCCCTCGATGGTTGACTGGGGGCCAGGCTTGCTGTTCAGTAGGGCGTGAGACCTGAAGCTAGAAAACTTCGCTCCAACACCCTCTGAAGCACTGACCTGCTTGTGTGAAATGGCCTTCACCCTGACTTATAATGCCCAGCAAACCTAGTAAGGTGAAGTAGCTAATACGGGCAACGGGGAAAGGACGGCTTGTTTGCAAGGGATTCTGCAGCACAATGCGCCAGCTGGACACTGCATGCACAGGGGCTCTTTGGTCTCTCCAGAGAAGGTGCAGCTGTCTCCGGCCCCTGGCACAGAGCCCAGAACATTCCGGGGGGGGGGGCTGTGATCAGGTGAGTGGGGTCACAAATTGTGCAGGTCTCTCATGAAGTCCAGTTTGCATATCTTTCCTTAGCTGAGGTGCGTCTTAATTGTTCACGGAAGACAAAGGTTCACAAAAACCATGTTTTCTGCAGCTGCATTGAGGAGAAAGCCTGCTTTATATAACTGGTACAATAAGACATCACTGTCGTTTCCAAGGCTAAAAACAAAGTCACAATTGAGCAAGGGTAGGAGGTGACTGCTCTGACTTGGTCTTTTTCTAAGATCTGGTTCTTATGGTATGAATTGGCCTTGTAACCCGCAGATCTTTAGCCGTTCTCGAGAAGAGGAAGGTACTGATGGAGGAACACATAGCTTCCTTCACTGAGCAGGGATGTGCGAGATACAACCCGAATCCTCTTTTTGTAGCAGTAACTGCCACCTTTTCTAGATAGCATCACCTGATGTCATGCTGTTCACATCAATTCGGTTGCTAATTGCTCAAGTTTATAGCCTGTAGCACACCAAAGCAAGGCATGGCCCATTTAATTTCGCTTAAAAATTCTGTAACGAATTCATAGGATGACACACAGCATTGGAAGGGATCCAAAATCACAGCGACAACCTAGAAAGAATACGATTGGGGGAAGGAGAGATCGACCCCCAAGGCAAAGGAACGTTCTTGGCTCTGTGCTGGGGCAAGGGGGCCTTAGATTGGGTCAAGGCTTTGGTTAGATTTTTCGACCAAGCAAGTGATTCCATTCTTCCTATAGAATTCGGCTTGCACATGGTTGATGCGCACGTGGTCTCGGATCAGCTCTTCCACGGGCCTCTCAATGCGTCTCCCATACACAGAGGAGTCCAAGACGGGCACGGGTCTTGCTTTTTCCTGTTAAGAACATTTTTAGATGTTATTACTTGGTGTGGCTCGCAGTGTTCCCTCTAAGCTGAGTTAGTGTGAGCCAGCTCACAGTTTTTTAGCCTCCGGCTCACACATTTTTGCCTTAGCTCAGGAAGGAGGGGCCTCCAGAGCAAACGAATTCATGCAGCAGCCAAATCGCCTGCTCACAACTTTAATGCCAGTAGCTTACAAAGTAGAATTTTTGCTCGCAGGACACCACAGCTTAGAGGGAACATTGGTGGCTAGACACCCCCCCCCCCAAATGAAAGTGAGAAAGGGCAGAGGTAGACACACAAATGCTGTTAAAAATGGTGGCCAGGTATCGAATTCCCCCCCTCTCTCACTGTTACATTGCTCTCCTATGTCTTATCCTCACAACAAACCTGTGAGGTAGGCTAGGCTGAGAGTGTGTGACTGGTCCGAGGTCACCCAACGAGCTTCCAGGGCAGAGTGAGGATTCGAACCCACATCCTAGTCTGACACTTTAAACGCATCAGCACATTGCAAGTGCTCCTGGCCTCGTTTCACACCACTGGCTCTAACAGGCAGGGGAATCCCACCAGTAAGTCTATCCAGGGCTATTTTTGGGCAGGAACGCACAGGAACGGAGTTCTGGCTGGCTCCTGAGTTGGCCACGCCCAGCAGGAACTCATTAGCATAGCAGGCCAAACCTAACAGCAGAAACTCATTAGGACTGGCTACATTAGGGGTGTGTGGCCTAACATGCAAATCTGCTACAAAAAAAGCCCTGGGTTTTGACAACAAAGTAAACAGAATAAGAAGCAAAAGGTGGGTGTGGCTGGATGACCACAGTTCTGGTAACCGGGGTGTGTGGCCTAATATGCTAATGAACTGTGCTGCCAGGGGTGTGGCTTAATATGCTAATGAATTTTTCTGTTGGGTATGGCCTATTATGCTAATGAGTTCCTGCTGGGCCTTTTCTACAATAAAAGCCCTGAGTCTATCTAAATGTTAGCTTGAGAGACGACCGTTCAACACTGGAGAGTATCGACTAGGGATGCCCCAAGTTATGGTGCTGTTGGGCTATTACTGGACTCAAGTGGTTCTTGCTGAAGAGACCTTCCTCATGGAATGTTCTTCGGTCCCAATCTATTCAAGGCAGCCAAACGGTTTCTAAACAGTGTTCCCTCTAAGCCGAGTTAGTGTGAGCGAGCTCACGGTTTTTTAGCCTCCAGCTCACATATTTCTGTCTTCGCTCAGGAAGGGATGGCTCCAGAGCAAACTGATTTATGCAGTAGCCAAATGGCTCGCCCGCCACTTTAATGCCAGTCGCTCACAAAGTAGAATTTTTGCTCACAAGACTCCACAGCTTAGAGGGAGCGTTGTTTCTCAATCCAACTGCAGAAAGGTTATAAACGTGTGGAGAGCCATTTCTCAGTAGCCACAACCTCTGTCTTTATTGTCAAAACAGGAGACAGAGTTGCCACAGCTTCCACTACTCTCCTCTCTCGTTCACATGTCATTTAGGACTCCGGCTGACTCCATCCTCACTCCCATCAGCTGCAGCCGGAAGGACCCTCGGGCAATGCCACAGAGCCAACAGGAGAGGCTCCCGCCCCAAGGGGAGAATGGGCAGGAGAAGCTGGAGCTGCTCCATATCCTGCTCTGTGTGGACCGTAGAGCAATTTTCTGGGGGTGGGACCTCAAATGACCACTAGGCTTCCGTGGCCTGCAAAAAGAGGGGGGTGTTGATGTGAAAAACCACTGGCCGGTCAGGACAGAGCCGAAGCAAGCACGAAGGCATGCGCCGAGAGACGGTCCCACCAAGGAAAGCAGCCGGCCAGTGGAAAAGATGCCAGAAATACCACCGAGAAGGAAGAAAAAGCCGAGCCAGAAAAAGGACGCAGCGGGCCCACCAGAAGGGTGCTGGTAGGAAATCCCCACCCCTACAAGTATGTGGCCTTAGACAGGGTAAAAAGTTCTTAGAACATTCCTGTAAACCGCCCAGAGACCCCTAGGGGTTAGGGCGGTATAATAAGTCGAAAATTAAATAAAATAAATAAATAAATAAATAAAGGTTCCGCATGGTTAGGACTTTTATTTCGATCAAGGTGGATGGGCGGGGGGGGGGGGTCCAAGGATGGGATTCTCACAAATTGGGACACATCAATCTCCAGTTCTAACATATTTATTACGTAGGTTGTTCCCCCCCAGTTGAACCGAAACAGATGATAACCAGAAACCGAGCTTGTCATTCTTTTGATCTGTTTTTTAAAAAAAATCCTCATGATTTTGCATCCTAATTTAACAGACCGCTCCTATATATACAGCTATGATATGTAATTTCATTTCATTGTCTGACGAGGTTTGCATGGACACGAAAGCTCACACCTTGAATAAAACTTTGTTGGTCTTAAAGGTGCCATTGGACTCTGACTTTGTTCTTAGGAAGTTAGGACTTATTTAGTTCGCTAACACCCCACTGTTCACCCCAGCGGAAACCGAGGGTGGGGCTTGCATCCTTCTCCTCTCCATTTTATCCTCACAACCACCCTGTGAGGCAGGTCAGGCCGAGAGTGGGTGACGGCCCCAGGCAGAGGGCGAATCGGTATCTGGGTCTCCTGGGCCAGCACGCTACATACTCACCCTCTTTTGCTCCCTGTATTTTGCTCCCGGATTTGTTTCAAAGTGCTGGTTCTTACCTTTGAAGCCCTTTACGGCCAGGGTCTGACATACCTGAGGTACTTTCCCTGTACGTACCCCCAAGGGCACTACGGTCGGGGACGCAACATCTGTTGGTGACACCAGGCCCCAAGGAGGCCAGGCTGGCTGTTACTAGGGCCAGGGGTTTTTCGGTGGCGGCTCCTACCTGGTGGGAACGAGCTCCCGGAGGAGATCAGGGCCCTGCGGGACCTTGCACAGTTCTGCGGTGCCTGCAAGACGGAGCTCTTCCGCCAGGCTTTTGAGTAGAAGCCACCACTACCACCACCACCAACAACAACAACGAACTTGGAAACAGCAGGTTATTGGAATGGCCCATGACGATCAAACTGCGGCACTATGGCGTGCGGACACCACTGAGTTTAAGAACTGACTAAGTATCCTCTGGATACCATCTCTAAAACGGAAGATCATCCTTTGTAACCATCTTGAAGCACTTTATTCTGTCTATATTGTAATTGTGTGTTTTTATCTTGTTTTATATATCGGCATGCGTGGCCTTGTGGTTAGCCGCCCTGAACCCGCTTGGCGGGGAGGGCGGCCTATAAATTGAATGATTAAAAAATAAAGAAATAAATGTAGTGCAAATGTGAGCCTCTTCAAATAAATAAGCCTGGTTAAAATATGAAGTCGTCGACGGGAGGAGAACTTCGGAGTTGCCGTCTCTAATCCCAGCTGTGCTCCTGGGCCTTTCACAGCCTGACGGGCTTTCCCCCTTTCACGTGTCTCAGTGCTTCCTGTCAGGCTGCCCTTTCAGGACACAGGACCGTGGACAGAAGGGCGGGGGCTGTCACACTTTCTGGGACACCCCGGGTGTCCCTATTTCGCTTTGGATCTGTTCCTTAGCTTTATGGTCTGCCTTTAAAGGTAAAGGTTCCCTTGCTCGATAGCCAGTCGAGTCCGACTCTAGGGTTGCGGTGCTCATCTCCGTTTCCAAGCCGAAGAGCCAGCGCTGTCCGAAGACGTTTCCGTGGTCATGTGGCCGGCATGACTGAACACCAAGGCGCACAGAACGCTGTTCCCTTCCCACCGAAGTGGTCCCTATTTATCTACTTGCAATTTCTTGCTTTCGAACTGCTAGGTTGGCAGGAGCTGGAACTAGAGATGGGAGCTCACTCCATCATGCGGCACCCGGGTCTCGAACTACTGAACTACTGACCTTCCACAGCCTGCAATTCAGCGTCTTAACCACTTGGGCCACCGCAGCTCCGTGATCTGCCTTTAATCACCAACATTTCCTTGAAACATTTTTGTGCCTGAAACAAAAACATCGCACTGCGCTCTTGCTGGAATCAATGCATGCACACTGGCATAGGGGCTTCCAGAGTTTCACATCATAGATTTATTTCTACTACATTTCAATCCTGCCTTCCCTCCAGAGAGCTCAAGACAGTGTATGTTGCTCCCCTGTCTTCATTTGAGCCTCAGGCCCGTGAGGTAGGTCAGGCTGAGAGACACTGACTGGTCCAACGACAACCAAGGAGCTACATGGTTGAACAGAAACTCGAATCCAGGCCTCCTAGGTGTTAGGCCAATACTAGCATTAAAATCCATTCACAGCCACTTTCAGTCTCTCCAACAGTACAAAATCAGTTACTAAGAATGTTTGAGTCCTCCTGTGGCACCTTTAAGAACAACAACGTTTAATTCTGGGTATAAACTTTCATGTGTATGCACACTTCTTCAGACACATTTAAACAGACTTCGCCAACCATTACATTTGGGGTTAGTTGCCAGGAAGGGCTAATTAGAATCAAGATGTGTAAGTAACGGAGCAATAAGTATAGCTAAGACTGGATTAAAACAGATAGTAAGACCTGTGAATAGCAGCAAATTCACATACAGATGATAAAAGAGTTAACAAACAGATGTGAGAACTAAGTGACTTCGCATGTGTAGTGAGATAAGAACCCGTTATCTCTGTTAAGTCTTGGGGGTTCCTTGTAATTCAGCAATCTCCCATTCTAGCCTGTTTCTGGAATTCATTTGCAATAAAACAGCTACTTTGCGATAAAACAGGTACTGCTAATAATGGTGATACTCAGCAGTGCTTTAAACATTTTGAAAATGTTTCATACTACCTTGCTTAACTAGTCCTTACAACGAGGTTGTAATATTTCATGCCTCTAGAAAAATGACCTTTGGATTGTCAAAAGCTGATGCTTTAATATATCAATTGGCCTTTAAGGTGCCTTTTCCTATTCTGCTTATAAGGTAAAGGTAAAGGTTCCCTTGCTCGAAAGCTAGTCGAATCCGACTCCAGGGCTGCGGTGCTCATCTCTGTTTCAAAGCCGAAGAGCCAACGCTGTCCGAAGACGTTTCCGTGGTCATGTGGCCGGCATGACTAAGCACCAAGGCGCACGGAACGCTGTTCCCTTCCCACCGAAGTGGTCCCTATTTATCTACTTGCAATTTCTTGCTTTCAAACTGCTAGGTTGGCAGGAGCTGGAGCTCACTCCGTCATGCGGCACCCGGGGCTCGAACTGCTGAACTACCGACATTCCACAGCCTGCAGTTCAGCGTCTTAACCACTTGAGCCACCGCAGCTCCGTGCTTGTAAGGTAGGTCAGTCCTTTTACTATCCCTCTGCATTTAACAGACGGAGTGACCTGAGACTGCAAGGAAGTGGCTTGCCTAAAGCCTTAAAAAAGGTAAGCTTCAAGAGGAATCAGGCCCATTGCTTGAAACCAATTTTAGGGTGCGATCATATGCACAATTAGACCCGACACAGGTGCGAATGCCGGACAGATTTAAAGGGTATGATCAGACAACAACATCTGAGAAGCGCCCCGCAGCCGTCGGCAACCCGTTTTGCTCCGCCGCAGAAGCGGAGTTAAAAGACACCGGGTTGCTATGGTCCACGGATGGACTTTCCCTTGTCTTATCACTCCAGTGCGCTCTCATGGCATCGGGATGGTCCATTCATCAATTCCTTGTTTAAGCAAATCGGAAACAAATGGCCAAAAAAAACCCCGACTCACCCGCAGTTGCGTCTGATCACGCAGTGGCGGGCTTCCCCTGCAGCTTCAAAGGACTGTGTGATTGCGCAACTGCGGGTCAAATTCCTCCGGAGAGCCTTGCTCCCCCCCCCCCGGTTTATCTGGCACTTAATCTAATTTTAACTTCCTCATCTGAGTTTAGGATCACTGGTTAAAATGATTAACAAGGAGTGTCGGGGCACCTTCTTGGTGGGTGAACCTGGGCCAGTCCGCAAGCTCTCAGCCTAACCTGCCTCACAGGTAGGTTCACCCCTCTGAGGAACTCAGAGGAAACGTCAAGAAGCTGTACCACACACTCTGCCGAGTCCACAACTGAGTCACCTCATCGTTGATATGAAGTCCTCTGCTCTTCGCGTGCTCTCTGTCACATCGATGGAGTTTCGCATCATAGCCAACGGGTCTTTTAAAGATGCAGTCGTACAAGGAAACAGTTCCTGGCTTAAAATAATTGAGGGTTGGGGTGGAGGAGAGAAAGAACATGTCTCATTAACTCAAGGGTTTATGAAGCAGTGGTTAAGACACTGAACTGCGGGCTGCGGAAGGTTGGTAGTTCAGCAGTTCGAGACCCGGGTGTCGCATGACGGAGTGAGCTCCCGTCTCCAGTTCCAGCTCCTGCCAACCTAGCAGTTCGAAAGCAAGACATTGCAAGTAGATCAATAGGGACCACTTCGGTGGGAAGGTAACAGCGTTCCGTGCGCCTTGGTGTCTAGACATGCCAGCCACATGACCACGGAAATGTCTTCGGACAGCGCTGGCTCTTCGGCTTGGAAACGGAGATGAGTGCCGCAACCCTAGAGTCAGATTCAGCTTTCAAGCAAGGGAACCTTTACCTTTACCTTTATACTATTCAACTGACACAGGGGTCGGCAAACTTTTTATAATTAAAAGCCTTTGACAGCTATTAAAATAATGTTAAACTACAGGGTTCCCCCCCCCCTTCAATTGTAATAATCACATATATTTTCAAGGTGGTAGATGGAAATCCGGAGATCCTCTTGTCCAGAGGCTTGGTGAGGGCTGCCGGTAAGGCAGGGCTGGCCCTTGACAGGCTTTCATTGGCCCTGTGTCTGCCGCCTTGTCTCAGATAGGCAATGGTTCCCATGTTTTCAGTATGGTGACCCACAAGTTTACTTGGGCTGGTGACTCATCCAGGACTGGTCCAAGGTTTTTGGGCATTCTGGGCAAACGATGACGTTGGCAGTCAGTCAGTCAAAACCTTTATTGGCACAGATTAAAAAAGGGAAATAAAACATAATAAACCCCACAAATCTTAAATATACGAAGACAATCGTCCTGTTAAGTCGGCTGCTTAACAAACGAGTCGGAGAGTGATTCAGCAAAAGATTCAGCTTTATTCAGCAACTCGTAACCCAACTCCAACAGATCAACCCGAATAGCCAGAACAGCTTTAGCATCGAAGCTGTTCTTCTTTTAAACTCTCCCGGCTAATATAGCCACGCCCTATTTTACAATACCAACCTATGAGGTTGTACGGATAAGGACCAATCACAAGTGTTCCCTCTCATGGAACTGGATGTTGGTGATTGGTGGTCTCTTCCTGGGCTACCAATAGTAATTGAGGGATTGGGATCCTAGCCCAGGATGAAGCTTCACATAGTGTTTCAATCACTGCGTTTACATACATACATTGGCACATTGAACACACCACACATCCCACCAGAGCTTTAACCTTTATCTATCTATCTATCTATCTATCTATCACCTGTATATTCCAGCCTATCCCATGATGGGCTCAGGGCGGCTCACAACAAGGATTAAACAAGCAATATAAAATTAAAACCAATTAAATAAAAACAAGATGACAAGCAGCAAATAACATCTATCCCAAGCAGCCTAATTCACGTCTTGTTAGATGTTGGTCGGCTAGTGGGCATCTGTAGGCCTGCTATGGGCAGGGGAGGTCAAGATGATTAAAAAAAACCCACCGCCTCAACCAGAGCCCTGGGAACAGTTCCGCTTTACAGGCCCTGCGGAATTGTAGCAAGTCCTGCAGGGCCCTGATCTCAATCGGGAGCGTGTTCCACCAGGCGGGGGCCAGAGCAGAAAAGGCCCTGGCCCTGGTTAAGGCTCATCAGATGTCCTTCAGGCTAGGGACTACTAGAAGGTGTTCAGTGGAGTGCAAGGCTCTCCGGGGCATATACAGAGAGAGATACCTTATATTCTCTAACCCTCATAGCATCTAACCCTCATAGCAATAGAGAGAAACCTTGCCCACCGCAAAGGTGATATGAGGGTGGAGATTTGATGCAAGGATACTAGTAGGCTTGCCAAGTCCCCCCGGGGGGCGGGGAAACCCCCGCCCCAGAGGCCCGTTCCCCGCCGGCGGCGGATTGGGCCCCGGGGGGAACCCCACCCCGACGTGTGCATCACCTGGAAGTGACATGACCACGCCAGTCATGCTGGGGGCGGGGCCACGGTCATCCGAGGGAAAACTCTATGGTTTCCCCTCGGATGGTCGTGGCCCTGCCCCCAGCGTGCCCGGCATCGTCACATCACTTCCGGATGCTCCAGACTCCGGACGGGAGTCCTCCGCTCCGGAGGAATTTACACTTGGCAACCCTAGATACTAGTCTCTCTTCTGGGCAACTGTGCCTATGGATCAAAAGGGGACTGATTAGGACACCCCGTATTTTGTTGTAGAATTCACAACTAAGCAAGATGTGGGCAATTGATTCTGTTTTCCTGCTACTACATAGACAGGTCCTTTCAGGGTAGAGAACATTTGCAAATCTACCATCAAGGACCGCATATGGTAAAGCTTCGAAGCATGCAAGCATAAAAGCTCGTCTTAATGATGGGGCTGTAAACTGTAAAAAAATAGGCTGCTATAAGCCCATTTCTCGATGTTATGTTGAACTTCAGAGGGGAGCAATTAATACTGAAACAGAGAGTTTGTTTTTCACTATGAAGGATACTCTGCCTCAAAGTTCTAAATATTTGAGATTCACCTAACACAAGTCAAAGGAGATATCAACAGATTGTATTTTTCTCAGTATTGAGGTTGGCCAATTAGATGTAAATGAGTCTGACAGCAGCAAACAGACATAGCTCTCAGGTTCTGTTCTAAAGTAAAGGCATAACCAGAATTTTAAGGTTGATAGCTAAGCTCTAGTCACTAAGAGGTGCTGCCCTGTCTCAAGGCACATGGCTGCATAATTTACGCAATTTGGCACTCCAAGGATATGCCTGTCAAGTCCTGGATGCAATTACAGGTAAAGAGTTATTCTCACAATAAGATGTGTTCTCAACCCAGTTTAAGACAATGACCATCAACCGCACGCAGAGAAGGGTCTAAATCATTCAAAAATAAATTAAATAAACAGGGTGCCAAAATGCAGCCTTCTTGGACCCCTTGATTTGTCAAAATCTTAAGTGTTAATGTACCGGAATTCCCATGTCTTACTTGGCAACTGGTAGAGGAGTATAGTTTCCGGATGAGCAAAAGTAATTGTTTATCTGTTCCCATCATATTCAGTTTAACGCACAGGAAGTTCCTGGGTTTAGAGTCTGTTGTGTATGCTGACCGCCACCGGGGGGCCAGCGGTCAGCCAGTGCTGCCTGAGCTTGACTCTGGAACAACAATAGGGGCTAGGCTCCTAGTCCCTCCACTGGGGAGCCAATGGGATCCGTGGCAGGAGATTCAAACCCACCAATGGTGACCAGGGGGGTGTCCCCAGGGATGTATATAGTTGGCCCCCGGGGCCGTTTGTCCCCTGTCTTGTTGTGTGCCAAATAAAGCGTGCTATGCACTACGTCATCGTCTGTCGTCTATCCATGCGGCAACCCACTACACAATAGAGTCAAAGTCCCCTTTTAAGTCAAGGAAAGCAGAAAATATTTCCCCCCCACACCTGAACCAGAGTATTTCTCCACCAAACGAGCAAGGGTTATACAATAAGAACATAAGAGACGCCAATGTTGGATCAGGCCAAAAACCCATCCAGTCCAACACTCTGTGTCACACAGTGGCCAGAAATACTAGTGCCATCAGGAGGTCCACCAGTGGGGCCAGGACATTAGAAGCCCTCCCACTGTTGACCCCCCCCAAGCACCAAGATGACAGAGCATTCCTTGCCCCAGAGTCCCTATCTATACCTTGTGGCTAATAGCCACTGATGGACCTCTGCTCCATATAAGAACATAAGAGATGCCAATGTTGGATCAGGCCAAAGGCCCATCCAGTCCAACACTCTGTATCCCACAGTGGCCAGAAATACCAGGTGCCATCAGGAGGTCCACCAGTGGGGCCAGGACATTAGAAGCCCTCCCACTGTTGACCCCCCCCCCAAGCACCAAGAAGACAGAGCATCACTTGCCCCAGAGCCCCTAGCTATACCTTGTGGCTAATAGCCACTGATGGACCTCTGCTCCATATGCTTATCTAATTCCCTTTTGAAGCCGTCCATGCTTGTAGCACCCACCACTTCCTGTGGCAGTGAATTCCATGTGTTAATCACTCTTTGGGTGAATAAGTACTTCCTTTTATCCGTTCTAACCCGACCGCTCAGCAATTTCATGGAGTGCCCACGGGTTCTTGTATTGTGAGAAAGGGAGAAAAGTACCTCTTTCTTTACCTGCTCTTTCCCATGCATAATCTTATAAACCTCGATCATGTCACCCCTCAGTCGTCTTTTCTCCAAGCTAAAGAGCCCTAAGCGCTTTAACCTTTCCTCATAGGGAAAGTGTTCCAACCCTTTTATCATTCGAGTTGCCCTTTTCTGCACTTTTTCCAAAGCTATAATATCCTTTTTAAGGTGTGGTGACCAGAACTGCACACAGTATTCCAAATGAGGTCGCACCATTGATTTATATAGGGGCATTATGATATTGGCTGATCTGTTTTCAATACCCTTCCTTTTTTTAAAAAAACAATTTTTATTAGGATATATCAATAAACCGAACTGTACATCACCTTACAAACTGTCATATATCCCTTTCTCCTAATAACCCACCCCTTCTGGCTTCCCACAGTGCTCCAACCTCCAGCCCAAATCTTCTATTTCCCCCTCTTTTCCCCCTTACTCATTAATCAAATTCTACAGGTAACATATCTTTTAACTATTGTTCTTATATGTTTAAACTTATTCTGAATGGCCCTCTTTCTTCAATAGTTATCAAAGCAAAATAAGTTGTTTTTTACATCCCAATATTTCTCGAAGTATTCTTTAAAGTCCTTCCAATCTGTGAAAAATTCTTCTGCTTCCTGATTCTTAAGCTTTCTTGTCATTTTATCCATTTCAACCATAAAGAGTAACGTTTTTAGCCACTCCCAAATTTCGGGAGTTCTTTCTTGTTTCCAGCCATTGAGCATATGTCATTCTAGCAGTTGTAATCATATACCCCATCAGAGTCCGTTTTGCAATGTTGACTTCTTCCATTTTAAGTCCCAGAAGTAGCATTTCAGGTTCAATACCCTTCCTAATAATCCCCAGCATAGCATTTGCCTTTTTTATTGCAGTCACACACTGTCTCGACATTTTCAGTAAGTTATCTACCACAACTCCAAGATCTCTCTATTGATCAGTCTCTGCCAGTTCAGACCCCATCAACGTGTATTTATATTTAGGATTTTTGGCTCCAATGTGCATCACCTTGCACTTGGCCACATTGAACCCCATTTGCCATGTTGACGCCCACTCGCCCATCCTTGACAGATCCCCTTGGAGTGCCTCACAATCCTCACTGGTTTTCACCACCCTGAACAACTTCGTATCATCCGCAAATTTAGCCACTTCACTGCTTACTCCCAACTCCAAATCATTAATGAACAAGTTAAAAAGCAGTGGACCAAGTACTGATCCCTGCGGTACCCCACTGCTTACCACCCTCCACTGAGAAAATTGCCCACCTACACTCACTCTCTGTTTTCTATGAACTAGCCAGTTTTTGATCCATAAAAGAACTTGTCCTTCTATCCCATGATTTTTGAGCTTACTTAGGAGCCTTTGATGAGGAACTTTATCAAAAGCTTTCTGGAAGTCAAGGTAAATAATATCTATTGGATCCCCCTTGTCCACATGTTTGTTCACCCCCTCAAAGAACACTAACAATGTAGAATATAGCATGTAGAGAGGATCATTTCTTTAGATCACTTGTGCACTCTGGCCAGTATGCGCCTCTTGCTGCTATTGCTGGCTCCGTGCCACGGGGACCTATCGGGGCAAAAAGGAGCCTTGGGAGAGGCACCTCACACGCCCCACCAGTGGGGCCAGGACATTAGAAGGGGTCGAGGGGGCCCAAGATCAACTTGGACCCCTCCCCATTGGCATGTTTTGCAGGTCACTCACATCAGAGCTGTGATGGAGCACACCCGCCTGCAAGTCGCCAAAAACCAGAAGTCGGGCTGAGAGAGCTCTCTTGAGAACTGCCCTTGAGAGAACAGCTCTGACAGAACTTGTGACTGACCCAAGGTCACACCAGCAGTTGCATGTGGAGGAGTGGGGAATCAAACCCGGTTCTCCCGGATTGGAGTCCGCGCACTTAACCACTACACTAGACTGGCTCAGAGGATTATCACATACTTGATCTGTCTGGGAATGCAATTTGCACCACTCCGGCTGTTGCCAAATATACTCCAGCTGTTCTTAAAGTTCAAGCCATTGACATTAATTCAGCATTAGGATAACCAAGAAGCGATCCTGTTGAACGTTCAGTGCGTTTTAATTGATGCAATTTTAAAATGTGTTGATTTTTCTTCTTTTAAATTCAGGAATAATAGTTTCTTTGTATTTTAACTTTACAAAAATTGCCTAGAAAGGGGGTCATATAGAGCTTTCAGAAATAAAAAGAAGTTAGTCTTTAAGGTGCCACTGCACTTGTGTTTTATTTTGCTACCACGGACAAGCACAGGTACTTTGCCCCCCGTCTTTCTCCCCATCTTCCCCCATCCCACTCCTCTGCCCTCCAACTGGATCCCCTCCCCCCTTCTGTACATACCTTGCACTCCTGGTGGAAATAACTGAGCTCCGGGGGGTCTGTGCGCCGGGGTGGGATGTAGCTGAAAGCAGACTGCGCAGACAGTGGAAGCTTATGCTTTCGGATCAGTGTCTCATTGACACCCTCCTGTTCCTCCTCCTCCTCTTCCTCCTCCTCCTGGGCTCCTTGCATTGTGGAGCCAAGCTAAATTTCTTTTCCCGGGAGGCAGGCAGGCAGACTGGCTGGGTCCCAACACTCTCCCCCCCAGCTTGTTGCTGCTGCTGAGTTCTCTGGTTACTAAGAGACACACTCTTGTGTCCACTGTGATGTCAAACAACATCTAAGGGGGGCTGGAAGACCGAGAAAGGCAGCTGTGTCAAGGAAGGACGGCCACAAGGCACAAGAATCTGTAGTGAAGGAGAGCGATATTGTTGATGTGGTGCATCAAAGGCGAAAGTCAGTGTCTCTGGGGATGAACGAAAGCAATACCTTTTCTGAAATGCGCAGCAGCTATCAGGGGCAGATGTGTCCTTGTGAGGGCTCCTGGAGGTGAGGGAGAGACCCACAGGAAGAGACCCAGCTCTACTGAAGGGGTGCAGAAAGTTTCAGGCTTGTAACGTGAGCTTTGGTTGAACTTATTGTCACTGACCGGGAAGGGGGGGGGGCAGGCTGAACGCACAAGGAGAGGCTTAAGGGAAATCGAACAAGGGTCTGTTTTTTGCCTGTTCTTGGTGCCATTGAACCAGAATGGCTGAGAGGTCCACAAGCTGAAAATTCAATCTTGCAGTAAAAAAAAACACCACACCACACTTCTAGTTCTTAAAGGTAAAGGTTCCCTTGCTCAAAAGCCAGTCGAATCCGACACTAGGGTTGCGGTGCTCATCTCCGTTTCCAAGCCGAAGAGCCAGAGCTGTCCGAAGACGTTTCTGTGGTCATGTGGCCGGCATGACTAGACACCAAGGCGCACGGAACGCTGTGACCTTCCCACCGAAGTGGTACCTATTTATCTACTTGCAATTTCTTGCTTTCGAACTGCTAGGTTGGCAGGAGCTGGAACTAGAGATGGGAGCTCACTCCATCATGCGGCACACTCGGGTCTCGAACTGCTGAACTACCGACCTTCCACAGCCTGCAGTTCAGCAACCACTTGAGCCACCACAGCTTCGAAAGTAAAGGTTCCCTTGCTCGAAAGCCAGTCGAATCCGACACTAGGGTTGCGGTGCTCATCTCCGTTTCCAAGCCGAAGAGCCAGAGCTGTCCGAAGACGTTTCTGTGGTCATGTGGCCGGCATGACTAGACACCAAGGCGCACGGAACGCTGTGACCTTCCCACCGAAGTGGTACCTATTTATCTACTTGCAATTTCTTGCTTTCGAACTGCTAGGTTGGCAGGAGCTGGAACTAGAGACGGGAGCTCACTCCATCATGCGGCACCCCTGGGTCTCGAACTGCTGAACTACTGACCTTCCACAGCCTGCAGTTCAGCGTCGTAACCACTTGAGCCACCGCAGCTCCTTCTAGTTCTTACAGGATTATAAACTCAGTCTTGTAAAGATAAGGGCAGTGCTTGCTGAAATCCCCAAGTGCAGCAGAGGACAAAAGAGTGCTTCCAGGAGTTAAGGGGGTGTCCTGCCCATGAGTCATAGAAGTAGGGTGGAAGAGGAGCAAATACATGTTCATTTGGGATGCAGAATTCATTCTGGTCTCAGAATTTAGAGTGGAATTTGAGCAAGGGAAGCTGGAATGCTACCTGTTAGACCTAGGGATTCCAGAAGACCTTGATGTATGCAACAAATCTACAAGCCCAGGGGCATACGTAATTAGAATACAGGCCTGAGGCCTTGGTGTGAAATTTTTCATGTGGAAAATGCTGGCAGACATTTCAGGACATAGCTTCTATCGATTTTGGTCCCTTCAGGTATTGGTGTTTGCTCTGTATTTATTTATTTATTTATTTATTTAATTATACCTTCGATTTATATACCGCTCTGACCCTGAAGGGTCTCTGAGCAGTTTACATACAGGTTCAAATACCAATTCCCTATCTAAGGCCACATAGTACACACAGGGACGGGGCTGCCTACCGGCACCCAGGTGGCAGGGCTTGCTTTTCTCCGGCTTCCGGCTCCTTCTTCCAGGCGGTCTTCAGGTGTCGAGGCTCCGTCTCCGGTGTCAGGAGTAGGTCTTTCAGTCTGGTGGCTTCCTCCAGCGGGCCCGTCCTGGTGCGCGGTTCGTGACAGCTACAGCCCCGGCTAACGTCCATTTCCGGCTCCGCTGCGCCTGCACCACACATCACCGCGCCTTCCGCGACTCCACCTCTGCCTCCATCGGATTCCACCACTCGGTGATGGGCTCACTGGCCACCAGGGCTTGCCTCGCCAACCTCGCCGCCGCTCCGCCACTCCGCCGCCTCACCACTCCACCGCCGCCGATGCCTCTGCCACACACCTCACATGGAGGAGGGTTAAATCTGACACGGGCAAAGCTTGTTGTGTTTGTAGCACTGGAGATCAGAAGTCAGAGCACCTGGGAACAGTTGAGGCATGCACCATGTTTGGGAGAAAGAGAGATGAAGCATGGATGCAACATGAAGCATTTTGGTTATGGTTTTTCACAGCAATGAGGCATTCCGATTTCTGGCGGGAAAATCTCACTTGCACCAGTATCGGGCCCGAGGGTTTGATAATTAAAGTACTTTGATGTAAGTAAATCAAGCCAGGTTGTGATTTAAGGGAGCTGAGAGACATAAGAAGATTGGTGAGGAGTTCTGACACCAGGGTTTTAAATACTCAAATGAACCCATAAGGATGTGAGGATTAACTTAATTTCCTAAAGTACAACCTGGAATGTCAAAAGTCACACACTACATTCTCCCTGTTCATTTAAACCCTCTTGCTATGTGGTCACAGTTCTTATAGAGACATGGTTGGTCTACAGTATCAACAGAAGTATAGTGTCCAGTTTTGGGCACCACAGTTTAAGGCTATAGACAAGCTGGAATGTGTCCAGAAGAGAACAACAAAGATGGTGAGGAGCCTGGAGACCAAGTCCTATGAGGAAAGGTTGAAGGAGCTGGGTATGTTTAGCCTGGAGAGGAGATGACTGAGAGGTGATATGATAACCATCTTCAAGTACTTGAAGGGCTGTCATTATAGAGGATGGTACGGAGTTGTTTTCTGTTGCCCCAGAAGGTTGGACCAGAACCAATGGGTTTAAATTAAATCAGAAGAGTTTTCGGCTAAACATTAGGAAGAACTTCCTGACAGAGTGATTCCTCGGTGGAAGTGGCTTCCTCAGGAGGTGGTGGGCTCTCCTTCTTTGGAGGTTTTCAGGCAGAGGCTCGATGGCCATCTGACAGCAATGCTGATTCTGTGAACTTGGGCAGATCCTGAGAGGGAGGGCAGGAAGGGTTGCCTCAGTGCATAGTTCTCATGGGTCTTTCTTACACGCCCAGGGGAATGCTGATCGCCACTTTGGGGTCAGGAAGGAATTTTTCTTCGGGCCAATTTGGCTGGAGATCCATGAGGTTGTTCTTCATCTTCTGGGCATAGAACAGCGGTCACTGGGGGCGTGGAGGGGGAGGTATTTGTGAATTTCCCGTATTGTGCAGGGGGTTGGACTAGATTATTCTGGATCCCTTCCAACACTATGCTTCTATGTTCCCTATACATTTGTTGAAATTTCATGTTATCAGTCAGGGGAGCCCAAAAGGACACTTCTGAAGAGGTGTGGGCATAGGGGGATGGCTCTCCCTATAGCTTGTTTTTGAGAAGGACAGTTTCTACAGTGACTGTTTGGGCCAGTTTCACGACCCAACATGCCCAGAGGTGTCACATCTAAGATATGGTCTGATTGGCATTAGGGACAGTGGTTGTGAAATGTCCTAATGTTCTGGGACGAACTTTGGGAAACGTGGACCAAAACATATTCAGGAGTTGAACTCCTGGCCATTTTAAAGGGTAACAAAGAAAGCCAAAAAGGATGACATGACACATACGGATTAAGAGGAATCCATGTGGAATTTGTGGTTTTTCCTTAAACTCAACATGACCAGGCAAAGAGTTATTGCCAAATTTCACATGTCTATACTGGGAGTATATAGTGCTGGAGAAGACTCTTGAGAGTCCCTTGGACTGCAAGGAGATCAAATCAGTCAATCCTAAAAGAAATCAACCCTGACTGTTCCCTGGAAGGCCAGATAATGAAACTGAAGCTCAAATACTTTGGCCACCCAATGAGAAGGGAGCACTCGCCGGAGAAGACCCTGATGCTGGGAAAGACTGAAGGTCAAAGAAGAAGGGGAGGGTAAAGGATGAGATGGTTAGACAGTGTCATAGATGCCACGAACATGAAGTTGAGCCAACTTCAGAGGACGGTGGAAGACCGGAAGGCCTGGCGTGATCTGGTCCATGGGGTCGCAAAGAGTCGGACTCGACTGTGCGACTGAACAACAACAAATACTGGGAGACCATCAAAAACAAACTGGAAAAATCCAGCACTGGTTGTAGAACAAATTTGGCCTGGGAGATGTCAGTTTATGGTATGAGAGGGAAGATATCTTGAAAAGGGTATTAAAGTGGCAGCAGAGCTCTGAAATGCAAGAGGGGAAAGGCCTGTGGCCCCTCCCTTGCTCCCTGCTCTTCTTCGGGTTATCACATACCTCCTCCTCTTAAAAATCATTCTTGATTTTTAAGGATTTCCCCATTGTTGACTTTAGCACCAGTTCTCTGGTTGATCGTTTCGTGAATTTTAAATAAGTTTCCCCTGGGAGTTTATTTTTCTTTATAAAGTCCGGATAAGTCCTGTACGCCACATCCATTTCCTTAATTAAGTCTTCCTGTTTGTCATCCATTAGTGGGGCCAAGGCAACCGCCAAGAGTTCCTTTAAGTCCTCATTCTTATCCTCAGGTATTCCATGGAAACGTAGAACATACATGGATCTTTCCAGCTGGAGCTGTAGTAGTTGTGTTTTATCCGAGGATCTTTCCTTCTCTGCTTCATCCACTCTTTCATTAAGACTCACAGTCTTGCATTCTCTTCTGGTCAAGACTTCGGTCACATAGACCCGTAATAAATTTGAATTTGAATACTCTCAGTCTGTTTTTCCATCTTTTTCAACGTTTTCTCAGTTGCTGTGTCTCACTTGTCCATTTGCTTTAACTGCTTTTGCAAATTGTCCAGTTTGGTGTTGAGAGTAGTCATCTGATCCATTAGAGGGTGCAGTGCATATGCTAAGAACGAAGAGAAGTCTGTAGATGCTTCCTGGTTCTGGGAGGGAGTCATTGGTATGTTATTTCCGGTCACCAGTTTTTTCTCTCCGTCCTCTCCCAGCCATAATATCAACAAGAAGTAAGTTTTCCAAAACAAAGCAAAAGTTATACGTTTTAATTCCGCTTCATATATTTTAGCAGCTTTTGCGTTCGCTTAACTTCTTATGCGCTTGGTTTGGCTCAAAGTCTCTTTATTTTTGCTTTAAAACTGTTTTTTTTACAGTTTACTCCTATGGGGGGGGCTTGAAATCTCCTCCCCCCGCGCTTCAAACTTAGGCGCTTCCAATGACTACCAAGGCTCCATTCGCTTATTTTTTACCTGAGCTCTGCTTAACTCACAGTTTGTAGCCTTGGAGATCTTCTGGGAGTCTTCTCTATGAGTTTGGTCGTGATCGCTTGCTCCGGCAGTCGTCTCTGGGCACCATACTGGCTCCGCAGAGACGGTACCTATCGGGGAAAGTGAGCCTCAATTCCTCGGGCGTCCCCTTGGAAGAGGCTCTCCTCAGCTCCCCAGGCTGGGGGTCTCCTACAGAGACCCTGGGGGGGTGTCCGGGACGAACTCGAGCCCCTCCCGTCAGCCGGGTCTCGGCACGTCTCCATCCGAGCAAGACAAGACGCATCAGAGCAGCGAAACGCTTAAACCAGAAGTCCGGGATTTATCATGGTTTCTGTTTGAGGGGCTAGTGTGTTTTTTTTTAAGCTGAGGAACTATTGAAGAAATTATGTTTTGGAATTTTTATTTTAAAATTTATCCTCTTGGGTTAGGAATCCATAATAAGAAACCGAAAAGAAGGAATGAACTTTGTTGTCTTAAACTCCTCATTGTTGCACAGCTGAAATAAAGTAATTAAATAATATTTGGGTTATGACTGGCTCCTTTCACAAGGATTTTTCTTCCTTTGCACTAAGAATAAAAGACCCCTTGTGATTCAAAGTTAGATGACAGCTAACGCATCCATTAGCCTTTTTACAGAGAAGCAAGCAACACGAAAGAAAGCCTAATGCCTAGCCAAGACGACGAAGTCTGAGTTTTTGATGAAAAGACACTCCACCCACAGAAATCTGTGTGAAAATTACAACTCTGCAAGGGAAACATTTTAAATCACAACCTGAAAGGCTGCCTACTCCCTTATGAACCCGCTCAACCACTACGGTGATCTTTGGAGGGTCTGCTTCACCTTCGGAGGTTAGACAGGATTAGTAGAAGTCAGCTGTGACTTCACTGCACTTCCCACCACCGCCACCAGCTGACTTCCACCAGACCTTCCTCCCTGTTTACGTGTCTGTGTCCGTATGTTTACATGTTTCCGTAACTGTCAATGCTCTCTCTAAGCTGTGGAGTCTTGTGAGCAAGAACTCTACTCTGTGAGCTTACTGGCATTAAAGTTGTGAGCGAGTGATTTGGCCACTGTATTAATTAGATTTCTCTGGAGCCCTCCTTCCTGAGCTAAGACACAAATATGTGAGCTGGAGGCTAAAAAACTGTGAGCTAGCTCACACTAACTCAGCTTAGAGGGGACACTGGTGATAGTGTGTGTGTGTGTATGTGTGTGTGTATTAATTTGTATTTTAAAACTTTTTATGTTAAGAACATAAGAACATAAGAGATGCCAATGTTGGATCAGGCCAAAGGCCCATCCAGTCCCACACTCTGTGTCACACAGTGGCCAGAAATACCAGGTGCCATCAGGAGGTCCACCAGTGGGGCCAGGACACTACAAGCCCTCCCACTGTTGACCCCCCCCCCCAAGCACCAAGAAGACAGAGCATCACTTGCCCCAGAGCCCCTATCTATACCTTGTGGCCAGTGTTCCCTCTAAGCTGTGGAGTCTTGTGAGCAAAAGTCCTACTTTGTGAGCTCCTGGCATTGAAGCTGTGAGCGAGCGATTTGGCTGCTGCATCAGTTAGTTTGCTCTGGAGCCCTCCTTCCTGAGCGGAGACCAAAATGTGTGAACTGGAGGCTAAACAACTGTGAGCTGGCTCACACTAACTCAGCTTAGAGGAAACACTGCTTGTGGCTAATAGCCACTGATGGACCTCTGCTCCATATGCTTATCTAATTCCCTTTTGAAGCCGTCCATGCTTGTAGCCGCCACCACTTCCTGTGGCACTTCCAGTTGTGATCATTTGTTTCCTTGAGGATTCTAAGTTGGGTGGAAAGGTGATGCACCAATGTTTTAAACACATAAATAAAATGTTCTCGGTGTTGGAACGTTGGCTGCAAGCTCTTCCAGAGCCAAGCCCTGCTTATGCCGTTAAGCATGACATGTGCAGACTCCGCTGCATACCTGCACAAATGAAACACAGAATAATTAGGAAAACCAAGTTTAAAGACATATATAAACTTTTAATAATGAGTTAGTTTTACAAAAGACAATGGCGTTAAAACATCGGACACATTCTGGTCCTGCTCCACATTGTGAATTCCTTCTGGAGGAGGAGGACAGTCAGGAGCTCCATTTTGTGGCGGTGGCTGTGAGAGTAAACTGGTGAAACACATCCTAAGTTGTAGTAGATGAAGGGACAGAATCAGGTATTACAAATTCAGGACTAGAGGACGATATTGGGGAGCTACCATAAATTCCAGAACTTCCCGTTCCTTTCAGGTTTATCGCCGTAAGACTGTTGTATTTTCATTTTCAGCCTTAACGTTATCATTATTTTTTTCGTTGTGTCCTTTCGAGTCACAAGTCCTTAAGGTCTCTTTTCCTCTTTCCCACGTCAGAGTTGACAAGGCCAGTTGTCGTATCTCTTCCCATCCTAAAGCACACGCTAGCCATCCCAGGACATTAAGACTACTGGGGTGCCTCGATGCTGGATGGTGGAACTGTAGATGTAACTACAGCGACATTTCTATAGACTAAAAGAGTTACACGCATGTTCATGGTATGGGCCGAAAAGAGAGAAAAATGTGTGATGCTTCTCCTCTAGAAAAGGTGGGGGCTGCCCACACCGCTGTGGCGGATCTCAGGATGCGACGGTCCCTTGTGAAAGAGATTTTGTCATTTCGGTATGGACAAAATAAGTCTGGAGTTCTCCTTTTCCTTTGACATTAATTATGCCTCGGCAGGTACAAATGTAGCCCAGGGTTTTTAAGATCTTACTGGTTTCTTCTGTGACCTGAAACACAAGAAAAGGGTTTAAATTTTCTTTTTTTTAAAAAAGACAGAAGACAAAACCAAGGTATGGGGTTGCCAACAGTGTTCCCTCTAAGCTGAGTTAGTGTGAGCTGGCTCACAGTTTTTAAGCCTCCGGCTCACACAATTTTGTCTTGGCTCAGGAAGGAGGGCTCCAGGGCAAACTAATATATGCAGTAGCCAGATCACTCGCTCACAACTTTAATGCCAAGAGCTCACAAAGTAGAATATATGCTCACAAGACTCCACAGCTTAGAGGGAACATTGGTTGCCAACCTCCAGGTAACGCCTGGAGAGCTCCCACCATTACACTCTATCTCCAGACTACAGTGATCAGTTCCCCTGGAGAAAATGGCTGCTTTGGAGGGTGGACTCCAATGTTCCCTCTAAGCTGTGGAGTCTTGTGAGCAAAAATGCTACTTCGTGAGCTACCGGAATTAAAGTTGTGAGCGAGCGATCGGGCTGCTGCATCAATTAGTTTGCCCCGGAGCCCTCCTTCCTGAGCGGAGACAAAACAATGTGTGAGCCGGAGGCTAAGAAACTGTGAGCTAGCTCACACTAACTCAGCTTAGAGGGAACAGTGGTGGACTCTATGACGTTATACCCCACTGTGATCCCCTCCCCAAACTTTGCCTTCCCCGGGTTCCACCCAGAAATCTCCAGGTATTTCCCAACACAGAGGAAGCAATCCTATCTAGGTATCTAGCTGTATCAGAGTCTCTTTCCCCCCTCTTTGCCCTGGAGTAGGAACAGCTGGGAAAATAAGTAAGAAGACTTCCCCTCAAACCCGTGCTGGCTTCACCTAAAAGAGGGAAGGAGGAACCCTACAGAGGGAGGTTGGTTCCTGCCGATATGAAGCTCATGGTCATTCCCTTCCAACCTTACCAGGTGCCTTCCTGCCAATGCAAGAGGAAGGCATTTTGCACCGGGGGAAGGCACTGCCATCAATGGAACGGAGCTACAGGGTCCGACCCAGGGTTTCTCTTGCCTCCATTGGGTGGAGCCAGCAAGGGTACAAGGGAAAATCATATATTCATGCGAGATGGCCATATCATGTTCCAAAGGTCACAATGTGCACCTCAAAAAAACAGATTATCTCTTGGGATCAATAAAATGCCAACCATTCCCAATAATAATCTTTAGGCTAACTAAGAACAGTTATTATGACTAATGCAAATAACAGCTTTTTAGGTTGAGGTATAAACCCTGGCAGGGAGTCTTTTGTGTGTGTTAACCTGTGGCGAAACGGGGACTCGCCCTCAGCCCTGGGAGACTGAGCAGCCGTTCGGTGGCTCACAAGCCCATTTCTGCCCGCCCACCCTGCCTGATGGGACGATCTCCTTTCATCAGTCGCTGCCACCACTCACTGAATTTACAGTGAGACCCCTCTGGCTGATTCCCCAACCTTGGGAAGTGGGTACCTTAATCTCTGGACACCCCCTGGAGAGTTAGCAACCCCTCTGAACCCCATTTCACTTCCCTGATCTTCCTTTGCCATGTGTCATGTGATGAGCAGGGAGGTCTACGTGGTCAAAGCACTACCAGGTTTTATTGTTCAAAAAGAAGGTTTAATTAAACTATGTACAAAGTTAGGCACAGACGTAACACGGGCACTTCAACCCAACCGGGCAGAAAATAAACAGGATCAAACCGCAATTCCTCTATCCCTACAAACCCCGATCCCTGATCTAAACATTTCCGTTGCAGGGCAGGATTCGCTCTCCCCCTCCTTGTCGTGGGAGTGAGACTGCAGCCCCTCCCTCAGGACTGGTCAGCAATACTGCCACCCTCCTGGCTCTCCACCACGATGTATAGTGGCTGGGATGGCCCACGGAGAGTGAAGGACCAGGAGCCCCACATAGGCGGCAGCCCCTCAAAGCTGTAGTTCAAGGCCAAGACGAAGGCCGGGACTAAGACTGATACTGGCCCCTCCCTGGATGGGCAGAAGCCTTTATCTGGGTCGGTCCAGAGGTCATTTTGGGGGGGATCGGGGGGGGATCGCAGTTCCCCCGGGTGAGGTACGGGGGGGGGCACATGACGAAGCCCCGCCCCCTGCATCCGGCCGCCCCGCTTCCGGCCCTCATTCAGCCAGGAGGAGGCAGGAGAAGAGGGAGGGTAAGTTGCTTCCCCCCTGCCCCTCCCCCCCCCTGCCTGCCTGGGGCCAGGGAGAGCCTTCGCGGGGCTTCCTTGCACTCCCGCCGGCCTTGCAGGTCCACTGCCGGGCCCCTCCACCGCAAGGCCGGCGGTGGCGGCCAGGACTGTTGGGGGCGGGGTGTGTGGCCTTATGACACACTTCCGGTGATGTCAGGGGGTGTGGCCTTATGACACGCTTCCGGTGATGTCAGGGGGTGTGGCATATGCTAATGAGTTATGCTAATGAGTTCCCCTAGCTCTTTTTCTACGAAACGACCCCTGGTCGGTCCGCCCCTGGAGTGGGTCCCTACTTTCCCGCATTTCTTCCTCAAAGCTGCTGGGAAATGTAGGCAGGGAGGTATGGCAGCCCCATTTTTCCCTATGGAGCACCTCCCCCCTCCAGAAGGACTTAGGGTTGCCAGGTCCCCTGGGAGGGTGGAGGTTCCCCCGCTAAAAGGGTCCCCAATCCGCCGGACTGGAAAAGGCCGGCAGGGGAACCCCACCCTCAAAGTGCCCGGTTTGGACCAACGTGCTGGGCGCGATGATGTTACCAGAGGTGACATCATTTCGCTGGGCACGTCGCTGGCTGACGCTCTAGCAATCAGCCTGAAAACTCTATGGTACCAGAGAAGAGTCGAGTCTCCCCCGCTATTACCTGTAAGTAACCTGGCAACCCTAGAAGGACTACCAGATTGATAGCCATTTTAAGGTAAACCGCTGCCTCTGCCTGGCAGCCATTTCGTTACATAGCCAAAGAAACAATTACTCCAAATGTTTATTTCCTGACACTCAGAAATCTGGTGAGCCCATTTCCCATTGGCACAATATCCTGCATTTTGGCCTACTGGTGGTTTTTAACCGTTAAAGGTAAAGGTAAAGGTTCCCTTGCTCAAAAGCCAGTCGAATCCGACTCTAGGGTTGCGGTGCTCATCTCCGTTTCAAAACCGAAGAGCCAGCGCTGTCCGAAGACATTTCCGTGGTCATGTGGCCGGCATGACTAAACACCAAGGCGCGCGGAACGCTGTTACCTTCCCACCGAAGTGGTACCTATTGATCTACTTGCAATTTCTTGCTTTCGAACTGCTAGGTTGGCAGGAGCTGGAACTAGAGATGGGAGCTCACTCTGTCATGCGGCATACTCGGGTCTCGAACTGCTGAACTACCGGCCTTCCACAGTCTGCAGTTCAGCGTCTTAATCACTTGAGCCACCGCAGCTCCTTTTAACCGTTAGCTGCATGCAAATGGCTCTGGCGGTGACGAGCTGCATGTTCTCTGAGGTTGGCTGGGAAACAGAGATACCACTATGTTTATGACCACCGTTTGAATACTTTCCTTTACAGATGCGACTGAAATGCACATCAGAGATCAATGAGGCCCCTGGACCGGCCTTGATTCTTTCTCCTCTGCACACCGGGGCTGTCTGTTTCTCATCGCACCACACAGGAGGTGTTGGCTTCAGGGATCTCACCAGGAAAGGAAGCTGTACCTGGATTTTATCTAAGACACCGGTGCTGTCCATCCGGCTAGCCACGTTAACAGTGTTGCCCCAGATGTCATATTGTGGTTTCTGAGCCCCGATGACACCCGCAATGACAGGTCCATGGTTAATACCTAAAGGGGGCAAGGGCAAAGTCAATGACTTTTTCTTAAACACAGTGACTTATCATATATATAT